>NC_073710.1:13304580-13606942 GCF_023634085.1 Falco cherrug | reverse complement strand
TTTTTGAGAAATCAGCTACAGCTCAGGCCTTTAATTCTGCAAAATGCAAACATAACCTGAATCTCCATCCAGCAGGTCAGTCTCACCTGGAGTACATATGAAGTACTGTGCAGAACAAGTACTTCTGAGCTCAGCCTTAAAAATGTGAAATCCTATAGTTTCCTTAAAGGTGGCAAATATTATTATTACTATTAAATTAGTTGAAATAACCATTCTTTTCTCACACTGTTCTCATGGTGAGAGGTGGTAATTTAAAATGTAAACATTTGAGCACATTTACATTGTTCTTCTAATATGTGAGAAAGAAGATGGTGTGTTTTTCAGAAAGCTCACAGATACACATGACTATACGTTTTTCATAATTCTAATATTTCTTTTTAAACAAAGACTGAATCAAATTCTGCCTAGACTTTCTCACATGCAAACCTACTGCCACACGAATAACAAGAATCATGACAGTGCTTACTCCTTTGAGTGGGATATCTTCTCCCATTTGTAAGATAAGGGTAGTAACTTCCGGTTCCACTGATGGAAGTGGATTTCCAAGGGACTTTATTGGAGCACCTAAACTGAACTGGACAGGTTTTGAAAATGCTCGGCAGTCAAACAGCTCCTGTTTACAATACATGACAGTTAATGGGCATGGAGAAATTAAGAAAATATTTTGAAAATTCATTAAACCCTTATGTTGGGACCATTCTTTTTCCTTTAGATCTATTTGCCCTTTAGTTTCTCTAGAATTTGAGCTGTTTCTTTTAGAACTGGTTTCTTCTTGGAAGCCTTTGTCATGAAACTCATGTCAGCTTGGAGTCATCTGTAAGCCAAAGAAAAGGAATTCAGGTTCACATATTGCAATTTTGTCACGTCTTCATATACTTTCACCCCTTTTAGTGCATCCTTGACACATCACAGATATTTCAATAGCTTCTCTCCAGAATGATCTCTTGGAGCCACCATGTAGCTAAAAAGCTGACATATATCATAAATTACTTTTGGTGCCACCACCCTTGGGTAGGCAACATTGACAAAGAAATTAACTCTGGTGGTTGTGGTTTTGTTTTACAATAAAGTACGTTTCAGCTAGGTTGACACTCTAGCTAGTTGGAACACAGAGACTAGGAGAAACAGGACGAGACCAGGTTAAAAGACTTTGAGATATCAGCAATCTCTCCTTTAACCTTGCTGCAACTCTTCTTTACAAGATGCCTAAGCCTCAGTGAGTTACAGCTGTATTTACATTTTCCTTTCCTTTTTTTTTGCGGTCCACATATATTACGTGCTCAGCAGCATACCTAGTTCTACATCAAGTTCTGCCAAAGCCTTAGAGGGACATAGCAATGAAAGGAAACACAGAAAACTGAAGTTCATAAATTTTTAATTACTGTAAATTAAGACAATTAGGAAATGAGAGGAGAAAAAATAATTTGCAGAGCTGAGAGGACATATCTTTGTTAACAGATAATTTCTAACCTATGGTAGGAGGTGCCGTGTCAAATGTTAGGGTGGGGAACAGGAGAGGTTATTTGGTGGGTTGAAAGAAACAGATTTCTAACCATTGCTACTAATAAGCTGCACATACTCTTGAGACATGTTCATCAGGTTGCATTTAGACATGACTTGGTATCTAAATGGTATCACAATGACTTTTTTCTCCAAAGCATCCTTCAAAACAACGGGGGAGGGGGGAATACTTCCTTTTTTTTGTTTTGTTTTTAAATTTAACTATTAGGTGCCATATGTTAAAGCAATACTTCATCACAGCCAAATACTTAAAATACTGTGATACAACCCCACTTCTTAAGTTAAAAAAAAATATAAGTATTTGCATCCATCAATAGAGCATTTAGCCTGAAAATACTTTAGATATTTTTTGTCTTCTACCTACTCCAAAGTGATTGCTTTCCACAGTGTTCTTTGCTTTAAATTTTATTTGTTAAATGCACAGTTTAGGAAATAAAAGTTTGTAAAAGCAATTCTAAAATTTTCAGCCAGAATAATTTTCAAGCAGTGTCTAAAATTACATAGTATGACAGTGATTTTTTTCCCCTCTGCTTGCCTGTCATATTATAAGGAACAGGGAGAAAAGGGAAAAACGAAAATCAAAAGCATTAGTCACCATATGCACCATTCAGCAGATTAAGAACATAAGAAGCCCTAACCATTTTCTGAAACCTTTCTATTTTCTGGTTTCTTTCATCCTTGCAAGCCAAGTCCAGAATTTTTCTGAGGTTAAAATCATCCTGCCAAAACATCTTGAGCCAAATAATGCCTCTGACTTTAGGAAGAGCTGCACACGTATGTTGAAGAATAGAAAGTGCACTGCAGCATGTGTGCTCCAAGTGAAGGTAGGCTTCCAGTCCCTCATGAGTTATTCCTTGCAAATCCTTCTTCAACACTTCCCATTTACGAGATCACAACGTGTGACATTCTTCCCCACACACTTGCAGGCATAACAATAGAAGCACAATAAGCTGCTTAAATTAATTTCTACAATTACTACTACAAAGAAGATAATGCACCACACTACCTGATTTAAGAACATTTTCCCTGTTTTGTGAAGATCTGTTTATCTCTTCTATTCTTTAGTCATTAACAATGCATACATCAAAGCTGGCTTATAATTGTTATTAAAAAAAATAAAATCATAGGCACTCATGGGAAGAGTTACTAAAGATCCTAAATCTTCAGAGTCAGCATTCATACTGACACACTTCGACACCTCAGAAGAGGATTTACATATTTTAAGACTCTTGTCAAAGGGCTATTCTTTGGAACCTTATAACCTAAACATGTAGTTTTGTCTACAGTAGTTTGACCACTTCTCTAATATGCTTGCTACATTGATCCCAACTGTTTCCAAGATAGAGCTACAGCACACATACTGCCATTTCACTCTCTCCTGCCTGGTACTGCATCTGCAGTTCCAAAAACATTACATGCGACAAACAGTTAACCATATGTTCCACGGTTCCTTTATTTGTTAGGGAGGCATTGTTTCAGAGCAGATACAGGAATTTAAGATGGAAAGAATTCACGTAAACATATTTGCCTGCAACGATATAGTTATTTAGATCAAGAACAGTAAGAAAAATCCAATACAGCAGGATGAAGGTGGTTGAGCACCCAACACCAACACATAAACTGTAGTTCAAATTCTCACCTAGGTAACATTACTAACACATACTCCTCAAGGAGTTACATTCCGAGATACCTACTCGGTTTGAAACACCACAAAAAGGAAATTAATTTCAACAAGTGGGTCTGGAAAAGTTCAGCACTAGAGCTCAGCAGCAGCAAATGCTGTGGCCCAGTCAGAGAGAGGCAGCGATACACAGGTCAAGCGTTCATTCCCCCAATGCCGATCGTGTGTGTTCCCCAGAGACAGCTACAGTAGGATGGTATTGACAAGCACCAGTGATGTACACCTCTGATCGTATATTATACGGAAAAAGTTGGATGTTTTGGACCTTGCTAGAGAAAGTGAAATCTTTTTTCAGATAGCACATTGTAAATTACATTTACTGACATGCAGAGAAACCAATGCTTTTAGAATCGTCACGTTTCTGATGAGATCTCAGCTTTTCTGCTAATCTGGTATTTCATTTTGGAGGAAGACTCCAGCATCCTTTGACATGCTAAGTTGTGCTGAAGGTTTGGCTGCATGTGTGTAAAATCTGACCTTCTTCTGACTGCATCTGATCTCCGTAAAGATTACATAAGAGACTGCTTCCCTTTTGTCAAGGGACTTCAACTCCCTGGTTTATCCCTACGGTGAAAAAATTCAGTTTACAACCACAGAAAAACATTTTATTATCTTCAAAATAGAAAAAAATCTAATAACTGAAAATATTAATTATTTCAAAATCTTCATTTTACATGCAATTAAAATGTTTGTTGAAAACATAAGCCAAATATTATAATAGAATTAAAAAAATACATTTGTGCTCATTTTCACAGAAATTGTCAAAAGAAAATTATTTTGATTTCAACAAACCCATGTCCCTTTGTTGCTTTAGAAGCAAATGGAGTATTGGTAATAGTGGCTCAAGAGCGAGCTAAGAAAACAAAAAAGAAAACAACTACTGTTAATATGCTCCTCTGCATAACTTTGAACACAGCAGGTAAAAAGGCAGAAGAGCAAAAACACAGAACATGTTTTAATCTAGACTCAATTAAAAAAATGGTTTGGACCGAAAGTTATTCTTTATGTCTTCTGGCTAAACATAAGGCAAGATTTCCAAATTTTAACAAGTATGCTTTTCAACTTGTAATTAGTTAAAATTGTATCAAAATTATACAAAAACCAAAATTATTTTAATATAGTTTAATTTTAAAATTTGTATAAATTCTGAAAGATGTCTTTTTTTGCCATTTGTTCTAGCCAAAGTAAAAATTTAGCCCTCATTCTTCAAAAGGAGGATTTTCAGCATACGTATCGACTATAATTTTCACACTGAAATTCATTAAAAATGTCTGGTTTGGCCAAGTGGTGGTTCTTCCAAATAAAATGCAATATAATTCTGAATACAATCAGGTTGCAACGCTACCACAACCAACCAGTACTTCCCACCTACCCTGCACTCCTAGAACAAAGATTATTGAGAGCCGAAATAAAAAAGCACAGCCAGGATGAAGGAGAATCTGGGTTTACCTGGTACAGAAAGAAGACAATGGAAATTTATGGTAAGCTATCCTGATTCAGGATACTACAACAAGTGTAATAAGGGTAGCTGCTTTTCAATTTTGTAAAAACAGCCATCCATTTTCTGTACTAATATACGTAAGATACTTCCTTCAACACCTCATCTAATCTGCTTAAGCCAACAGTTTATCAGCCTGTTGAAAAAAGTTGTACATCAAAGTTGTCATGAAAGAAGCAGAAACGACAATTGAGCTGAACTTTTTTTTAAAAAACAGGTGTATGCTTACGAATGGCACCGCTGGAAATCCATAGGCTTAAAGGCAGGCATGCTTTTACATACTTTGCTGTTGGATAAAATTGCTTGTCTGATATCACTAAGCCTTTGGAGAGTGGCTATTCCACTTCACATGGATGCAGCCCTGCACAGATCACACACCCAACAGAGGGGACACTGGGGGCCCCACTCCCAGCTACTAACAGTCCCAGGCAGCCTATAGGGTTGTCTCAGGGTCTGTGCTTTTTTCCTAGCTTATAAACTGCTCACCTCCTTGAGCACAACCCTGGAAAAGTTTTACAGCTCCAGTCACACATGTTTCCAAGCACAGTCCTGGTTTCTATTACAACATTTTTTTAACTTTTTTTTTTTCCAAGGGATGTAAAAATGGAAAGTCATTCTTTCGTTAGCAATATCCTCCTCTCAAAAATCGCCTGTTTTCTTTTAAACTTCTAGTCCCATTAATTCATCAACAGTTCCAAGTACAAGTCTCAAATATCCTACATGCAGAAAACCATAGCTAACAGTGTCTAGAAATAAATCAATCATAGTATGCTAGAGCTGTGAAACCTCCCCTAAAATGCACTAGAAATCCCTAGTGGAGGGAATCAAAGTCTTCAGAGCATGTCTGCTCATTTCCCACCTCTGCAAGTCACGCCAGTATAATGCTGAAGCAGTTTTCTCCAGCTACTCAGTTTAACTTCTCTTAGTAAATAAGATGTTCTAGAGCATGGGAATCCGCAATTCCCCAAGGAGGAATAAAAAGGGGGTTGAGAAGGGAAAGAAAAGATCAGTTTCATACAACACATTTTGTAAGTCTCAGAACCTGGTTTTTATTTGCTAAAAATGGAAAGCTGAAGCTGCCTTTGAGATAGTTATAAAAATATAACCTATCAGTTTCTCTTGGCTCTTGTTCATTAAAGGCTGAGGCTTTTTTTTTTTTTCCTCCCTTTCCTTTAAGTTAACTGCTCTGCTGCAAAGGGCATTAGAAATAAGGATTGCATTTCAACTGAAGACAAAGCAAAAAGCTTTCCTTAATTATGTTGGTGATTACTTGAACAATCCTCCATTTGACAGTACAGTTGTACTTAAAGAGAGGAGAATATCTTCATTACACTGAAAAAAGGAGGAAGTGTGTTTTTTCTGGCTTAAAATTGACAGACTATGAGCTGGACATAAAAACTTCACTTAAACTCCAAAAGTTCAGATAAACTTTCTGAAAATACCAGGTTTTTCCCTTGCACAAATATCTGCTACATAATTCGTATTTTGTGTTCTTTCCAGGAACTCCTTCACCTCCCAGGGACAAGCTAACCTCAAACCACAGGAGCAACAGTGTGCTATAGTCTCCATTACTGGTTCCATTTGAATATCTGCTCTATTGTATTTCTATTTGTATTACAGAGGAGTCAGCAAAAAGTCATAATGATCCTGACACATCTGGCAGTGCCAGAGGTGCAATATAGCAAGAACACTTACGCAGCTTAAAAGCAAAGGGAAAGAAACCACCACCGCAAGCCCCAGCTGTACAAGGTAATGCCATAAAAAGCTGCTGTGCTAACAACCGGATGGTGATGATTGCCATCCAGATAACAAATCATCATCTTCCCAGGTTTAACCTTCAAAATAATTTCAATATTCATTCTTCAGCCACCCTTTTTAACCCTGTTTTCCAGACGGGTGACTCAGGGAGGTTCAGAGTCAGATCCTCCTTTTCCTGATGGCAGAGGAAAACCCCAGCTGGCTGTAGTTCCATAGCTAACTGGGCTCATCTGGTTATCAAGCACACTGAGCTGGACCCTATTCCTGAACTGATAATCCCAGACACTTTCCAATGTCTGGCTAGATTTGGGTAGGCTCCCAGAAATCAAGCACAAGACAGGAATAATCATCTTTCGAACACTGGGAAACAAGGGAAATAGAGACTTCATCAAAAGGTTAGCCAGGAACAGCAGTTTCCCTGTAGTGCTGAGCACTGCTTTTCTACTGCAGAAGAACAGGTCTTAGCTGACAGCATCGTGTATTAAACCACAGCCACCGGCTCAGTTACGTTCACAAGTTTGAGATTTATCTGGTTTCATGGAGCATTAAGTTTCTCTACTTATACAGAATATAAAAAGTCCATTTGCTCTGTGTCACGTAAGCCTGCTCCACCAAAGCACAGACAGATTTTCTTCTTTACAACTCCCATCACAACCACCGGCGTGTTCGGAGCCCACCCGCTGGCACGGCAAGGGCACCCCGACCCAGGGGTCCTGCAACCCAGCAGTCACCCTGCACTTCCAAACGAAGCTCATTGCTTTTCGACACCTCATTGCAGCTAACCATGCTATGTGACGCAAAGGAAACAGAGAAAGAGCTCAGCTCAAATACTCCAAGTTACACTATTTAATGAATTTTGACTTAAAACCTTTGACCTGAACCAGCCACAAACAAGCCTTTAATGTATTAGCTACCAAATCATACCCTTCACGTTTTTAACTATGTCTTTTCCCACAAACTTATTTGATTGTTTTAAGATTAAAAACTCAACAGTCAGCTGCCATTTAATGATTTCAATTAATAGCATTTTCTAAACAATAGCATGTATGAGTAGTGGGAACTCAGGTACAATTAAACTTGCTCATTATAGAGCATTGCAAGCTTGTTTACTGTAACTGCGTTAAGTAATTTTTCCCTTCTGCTTTAAAAATAAAAAGCCTCATTTACATCATCCCCAATGGTCCAATTTCAACCACAGTTTAAAGGATAAGATTTTGAGGAAGAAACCATGCATTGTGCTAGCAGTCACAAGACTTTTACAATACAGATAACCTGAACATTTTTCTATAACAGAGCAGGCACGGTTCCACCATAATTGCTGTCAACAGCACAACCAACCATCTTGCCTCAGAAAAACACCACTCCGCTTTTGTTTTCTGTATTAGGTCTACATTTGGGGTCGGGGGGTGGGGGGAAGTAGGGTAAGGTATCAGATCCTGCTGTCTATCCCTCTTCAGTAGCTCAAGTGCGTGTACTGAAGTACAAGTATCTCAAGCTCTACAGCCAAGAAAATTCACTTTGAGTTGCTCTCCATTACACAGCACCCAAGATCTATCCCTGTAACACTCTCCTAAATACACATATAGAAACATGTATATAAGGAAAAAAAAATATGCATGCACATCACTACATTAGAAAGTAAGGACAGACATTTTTATTTCTCAAGAAATAACTCCTTGACCAACTTACCTACAGAAGCTCCTCTCCCTGTGATCAGACCTCCACAAAAACAACACCACTTGATCCCTCAGCTTTTTAAAGGAAAAACCTGAGCCCTTTCCCTCCAGGTGAACCTCCTAATAGCTGCAGCTGATCTCACCCTGCCTTGGTGGGGGAAAGGAAAAGGGCTATCAACCTCTACTGATTTTACCTGGCTTAAAGTCCCAATCTAAGCTAAACTTTTCATGCTAAAGCTTTTTTACCTGAAAGCCTTCCAATGTTCAGAAAATTCAAACTGAAAGTTCCCTGTAACACCATTACCAGCCCAGACTGTGTAATTTCTTACTTACTGCGTAATGTTCAAGATTTCACACACCAGCAGAGAACCACATATGCTCTGCTCTGTCTATATGCAAAGTTCACTGTATCTTCCACTAGCATCACAATCAATACTCCCTCTCTGTATGTATCGGGAGAAAGGGGCAGTTAGTCCACCTTCTATGGAAACCAAGCCACTTTTAACAACAAAAAAACAACCCCTACACACATTTATGAGACTAAAAGTAGTATGGCTTAGTAGTCTTGTGGTTACTGTATTCCATGAAATGTGAAGCCTGAGTTTCCAACTGTGTCATAAATATCTTTCTTTGTACCCAGTGACATCTACCATAAAGAACATCTAGGGCAGGGGTCCTCAAACTTTTTAAACAGGGGGCCGGCGCGCGGATGAAGTGGCAGGAGGTCATCTGCGGCTGCTTGGTTTCCCCCCCCCAACCCCAGCGGGGTGGGGGTGGGGCAGGGGGGTTCTGTAAATACCGGGGGTCGGATTGAGGACCCTGGGGGGCCGTATCCAGCCCCTGGGCCATAGTTTGAGGACCCCTGATCTAGGGCTTGATAGCAATAAGCTGTTGTGGAACCCTGCAAATTGCCTCCCAGCAAAATGCACTTCAGCAGTGTCCTCCTTCTTACACTATTTGCATTAATTTCTGCACAATAACAAAGCTTCAGGAGGTTTTCATGTGGAGACACGCTTCATTGCTGCAGTAGGGAGGAGAACTTAATACAAATGTTCTATTCTCAAGAATGAAGATTATAACCAGTAGGAATTTACATAAAATGTGGTAGCAGCACCTTTTTCTATGATGGCATCACTTGTTGGTTTGTTGTTTTTTTTAAAAAAAAGACACAGCTCTTCTAAAAAACTATAGATATCTACATTTATCATACCCTTTGGCACGTAAATCTCTTTTAGACTCATGTCACCCACTTCAGGTCTCCACATTCTGAGTGTGGCAAGAATTCGGTACTCCTCCTGACCAGTTCTAAAAAGCCTGTTTTGATTCAGTATTTGGAGTATCTACCATATCCATGTATATGGGAAGCAAAAAAGGTTCCTAACTGTGAGAGATTTCTACCAGCAAGGCCAAAAGTTCAGCCAAAGCTGTAGGTATCAACATCCATTATTCAGCTTAGTACTTCTTTGTCAGAAATTGATGTTAGAGGTCCAATTGCCCCAGCAAAGCAAACAAAATCAATGGGACAGAATCTGTTCATTTTCAGAAGACTGAACTCCAATTTGTCTGTAAGTTCAGAACAGTTAGATTCAGAATAAACAGTTAAAAATAAATATTAAATTTTAAATGGACATATTCTCTAGCCTACCATAATCGAGGAACTATAGCGATGCAACACGGGGCTAGAACTGATGCAATAGTAAACTGGGCCTTTAAATCACACCTTCTTGCCATATATCCATGTATTAAAACTGCTCTATTGCTCCATGTTCATAAAGAAAACTTCTTAAAAATGTAAAAAGTACTTAACTTTTTACTCTGCAAGTGTTAGGGTGACTCATTACAATGAACGTACAAACTAAGAGCGAACACACAAACTCAGAGTAAGAACAAAGGCGTTTCTTTCGTCAGAGTAAAAACAAAGGCATGTTTCTCTCTGTTATCCATACTGTGTAGCCTGATCATGCAGCTGCAAAAGAAAGATGGGTAACATTAGGGGATGTTTGCAATGCGGTGCAATTCTTTCTGTACCTACAGATACATGTGTAGCTACTCGGTGTGCATATATTAAATCTCATTAACTATGACAGAGATATACACAAAGAACATGTTGTATATACCATACCTATTCAGAGAAGCGCTGCCAGAAATTCTCAGAAATGCAAAAGCTCTAGTCATATTTGCCATTGCAGAGCAGATCATTTCAGACTCTAGCTGCTGTTAATCTAAGCAGCTCTTCAGCCACTTTCCATGCTTAAGAACACCTCGTGTGCTGTCCCACAGTTTTACGCTGACATTAGTCAATACCTTACAAGTCGGTTCTAACAGTTCCGATAGCGCTAAGCAAGATCCCATGCCTACACTCAGCGGCATTCCTCTGCCCCCAGCCTGGCTTGGCATGACCGCTCCCTTGGTGCCACCCTTTCGAGCCAGCAAAGCAAGGAAGTGAGATAGAATAGAATACCTGATCAGATTATTCACTGAGCTCTTTTCAAGCAGTGAGAGAATGAGAGCCTGGAAAGAAGCTGGAGCATCCATTATGTTTTAGATATTTCAAAGGTGTTCTAAATTTATCATGCTTCAGAGTTTTTTGATGTCTTTTTCTGTACTATTTTGTAGTTTTTAACTCTAAACCCTACCTATATATTTTATAATGTTCCTTTTATGATAAAAGAAAATATAACAATTGGAATTTGGTATTTACCTGGACAAAAGTGATCTGAAGTTGGTTTAGAGGAATCTAAAACTTATTATTAAAGACTAAATTCTCTGCTTCTTAACTTGGCTCTTTAGGGCTCAAGTTTGCCAATGGATAGCACAAACCTTATCAATTTTGACCACTTACCACAATTATTTAAAACCAATGACATTTCTTAACGAAATTGAATATGAGCGAATATTTGCAAGAGGCGAGCTTACAGCTACCTATTTTGAAATGAAAAGGGTTTTTTCTTTGTTTTTAACCCTTTCAAATATTTATATAGTTTCCTGGTAAAGATATATAGCATATGAAATAGGTGGTGATGTAGTGTGTAATTAAGATTTTATTCGATCTCATTTGAATGAGTTTCATAATTCAGGTACTCATCAAGACTCCGATTAGATATATTTTCATCAAAATAATAATAAATAATCTATTTCACTTTGTGGTACCTTGTTTGTGAGCAGCTTACAGTTTCACTATATTGTTTATTTCCAGTTATTGATTCCATATAGTCTAAGCAAATTTATTCCTATAAACCTTTTATTTCCCCTGCTAAGTTTTTTATTTATAACATAAGAAATGTGATCTGAAGAATCATAGCTCACAGAGTCAAATCCTGATATGATAGTCACCATCATGAATTCCAAATTTACTTTCTATGAGGGTTCATTGCTGGATAATAGAGTCAGAAACTCCACAGAAATCTCCTGCCAATCCATCATGTAGGGAATGTATTCAGAAACTAGAGATAGGGAGTAATAAAAAGCGTTAAGATAGGTGAAATATTGTCTCCTAAAAATATGCTGATGTTAACACAGATAGCACAAACTAAGTTTGCCAGAAAGTTAATGTAAACAAGCACTAAAAACATGGGGGTTTTTTTCAGGCAAATGACCCCATGCAGGTATTGCTGCTGCCAGCACCATGCCGGGGAGCCTTGCTCAGTGGCAGCAGCCCTGACGGCAGGGCACAAGCAGAAGTCCCGAGACTTTTCTCTCTTCTTCTATTGGCTTTTTTTTCTTTTAGCCCTGATAAATTAGGTGCTGGGAATATCTGGTGGCTGTTGGGACACAAGTGGGAAGCGTGAAAGGCAGGATGATGATGAATTGATGCTTTTATTGATGCTGTAGGCATCCCTTGCTTCCCTCCCCACTGCCAGGGGCTCCCCTGGCTTCCTCCAGGCCCATTCCTGGGAAGCAACGCTGCAAGAGCCGCTTAGGCTCAGCGTTTCTCAACTTACTACAGTGCTGCTGGATACTAAAGCAGTTGGTGACTGGTAATACTGCGGTTCTTGCAAAGCCCCATCCCCCCAGTCACGAGAAATCTGGTTTACATTAAAGTATTCCGTCTAATCCTTGCACATTCCTCGCCTGCAGAGCCGCCTTCTCCCCAGTGCTCCTGTCTGTGAAGCCGAGACCAGGAAACTCCTTACACGGGTATAATAAGTTCAAGCCTGGAATTTCAGCCTGGCCACTGGTGTGTGAATCAGAGTCAAACTTTTGAACTGTGTGTTTCTCATTGAAGCTCACACCTGTTATTTGTTTAGCTATGTAAGATACTGACCCAATTCAACCGGTAGAAAAACACTTCTCCTTTGAAGACTCTGGTGTAATTTATTTAGCTATTTCTGGCCAGTTCCTGAGAAACATGATACATGACTGAAGGATTTAAATAAGCTTGTTCCAATTTATATGATTTTCCATTATTAAGTATGGCACAGAAAGAGCAGGATTTCCAATGTATTCTGCTGTCTGTGTGTCAGCCAGAAAAAGCCACGTCTTCTGTGCAAATATAACCAGGCAGTAAAGGCCATTAGCAGCCCTGCCATGGTGAGGCATACAAACTGGAACTGAAAGGATGGGGCTATAAGTGTTCCCAAAATATCTCATGGAAGATATTAACATCTGCAAAGTATGCCTGCTTTTTCAATGACAGCAGCAGCTTTGGCTGAGGATCCCTATGTTGCTCCTAGCTTGAGAACTTGATATGCATCTTGTAATTTGCATCCACAACGTTCGTATCACAATTTGTATCACAAAAACACATTGACCAGTAAAATTGGAGGGGTCTGAGTTCCCAGGTCAGAGCTTTTATGATATCTTGTATGAAATACCCTTCTGGACCTCTTACTTTTGTAAGATTGCAGCCTTTTATAGAAAAAAGTGGGACTGGATGAGAATGAAAATGCTTCCAACTTGGAAAATATATACATCATCTATGTTCTTGAAAATTGTTTTAAAAGGTGAATATCCTGATGATAGAATTAGCCAACATATGCTAGACAACAAAAAAATTGTCCCTCATTATTTTCAAATCCCTCTGAACAGCTACTTTGAGAACCATTCCTTTAAACGAAGTGCTTACCCTTCTTTTAAACACCTCGGTGTGTGAAGGGGGTACTTTTTCTTCTTTACAGCAAAAGCAAAACCAATGGCGCAGACATTTACACAAATAAGCATAGCTTCAGAACAGAGTTTTTTGTAAAATAAAACCACAAAACGTTAAAAGAAAATAGAGCAACAGGCATCAGCAAAGACCTAATAGCCACTTTGGATCCAGGCTTCAAGTGTTTTCCCAGGGAGCTGGCAAAAAGACCATCCCTGCAGCTTGGCAAGATGTCCCATTGACAAAGGTAGCACTTCAGCATGGAAATACCTTGTGTTTACAATGTAAGTAGGTCACAGAGGCACGTATTTTTCACTAACTTTGTGCATTTTAAATGGTCCTCCATTAGCATTTAGGGAGGATTTGTCTACTTAGAAAATAATTAATTTCTATGACATTTGATATCATGATCAGAGGAATCTCTTTTGTAACTATGAGATACTGATACATGGTTGCATTTCTGAAGAAGATAAACTGATTAAAACTAAGGAAATTACTATTTAAGTATGCTTACACAAATCTCACTGCCTGCTGAAACAATCAGTAGTGTCTTTTCTCACATATGAATGAGAAAGGATGCAAAGTCTAGAGCATTCAGTCCAGAGTAATATGCACACTACGTATTTTAATTCCTTTTATTAACTGCATTGTTGTGAAATTGACCCTAAGAAAATACTTATTAGTTGCCTCTGCTATAATTTGGCATCAAACCCACTCAGTATACTATTCTTTTTATTTGTCTTTTGCCTGGACTAAGTTCTTTCTAATTTATTGCTGTATATCATTTGCAATAGGATCCTTCAAGTTTCCTCTCTTAACTCATGACACCTGTTTTTTGTTATTTTAAAGACAGACACAGACACTAGGGCATTCACTCCACACATTGTAAAAACACTTTTAAAGGGTGGCACATACATGCGTATAAACAGAAACAAAAAGCCTATTCTGTTCCCAAAAACTTCAGAGTTTAATAGAGTTGGGCGACATGGAAGAGGCTGGGGCTTTTGGTTTCTGTGTCCCTGCCCCTGCACCGTGGGGTGACATGTCACAATTTAATATTGCAAACATGTACAATATAGAAAAGAATCATTTCTGATTCTGAGCCCCCGAGGTCAGTGAGGGCTAAGGAGCCCAGCGGGACGCAGCTGGGAGCCATTACTGCCCCCGGCCCCGCCACTGCCAGACCATACCTGAGGATTATACGTGTGCCATTTGAAAACCCATTGCATTTAGTGGGAATAAATTCTTCTAAATTCATCTATGATTTTAAGGTGAAGGTTTGAGAGTATCTCTAACAAATATCGGGATAGGTAATGTCATTCGTTTTACATTTTTTGATTTATTCACATTAATGTTATGGAATCAGTCCAAAGGATTTACCTAAGCCCATGCAAGGAAAGCTCTGTTACCAACCCAGAAAGACATGTCCGGTCAAGTATAAAAAAAGATGTTTCTTGCCCAATTTTACCCTGCATGACTTGTCTACATTTTAGGGCGTTCTCTAGTTCGTATTGAACCAGACTTTTAATTTGTTGGTATATTAAAATTACTGGGAGGAAAGTTACCTCGCCAGTAATACTACCCTCTGTGCAGCACTGTCAGCCATCTTGCAATGTCACATAATTCCTTTTGAATTTTAAATATGAACAATGCCAGAGGGCAAGCAATAACATTATGGATGCATGTGGTTTTTGTCTGACAATAAAAAACAGAGAAGTCTGTCATGGGCAGATAGAACACTTTGAAAATTGAAGACATCTAATTACAGTGTTATAGACCGAAGAATTATTATTAAAAATATTCTGTGGCTATAAATCATATTTTGCCCACATACAGCAAACTCTACTGAACCTCAATAAGTAATTTGAAACACAGTGTTGTACAAAATTCTGAAGTTACAGAGCTGATGTTTCCAGCTGTAAATTTGTAGTTGGTCACATACTGTTTTTCTGTTGCATTATTAACACTTTCCCAGGATTTTACACCCCTTTGCTGACTTCACCCTAGCTCCACACTGCCTGTTTGGCTAGGTAATAACAGCAACAAACCCACAGGATTTAAAGGTTCTTTGTCTTCTTTTTTAGTACTTCCTAAATAACTAGAACTATATTGAATTGCTAATGCTTGATTGTGGTTTTCCTTAGGGAAGTCCTTAGGAAAACCTTAAAGAAGGAAAAGTAATGTAAACAATTCAAAGAGCACACAGAATTTGACACAGTTTGGCCAATTAGTTCTTTCTCTGCTTGACCACGGTTTTACCCATCCCTTGCAACATGCTGAGCTCCCATTATTACAACGTACTGCCATGTTCTGACAATCTTAATACCATTTTATGAGCGCTACAGTGTCAATATAATATCACTTGGGTTAATTTTCCCTTCAGTAGTCAGTCACTACCTAAGACACGGCCATTATTTTCTCACTGGCAATAATCAAAGGAGATAAGAGTTTGAAATTCTCATTTAGGTATTTAAGAACTTGAAAGTGTATTTAACTTCAGGCTTGATTAGTAAGCCTATGGACTTCAGTGAGCAACAGAAAAACAAACTGGCTGGTCTAGGGATCAAGTTTCAGAAATCCATTTTCAAAATACCATTCTTCAGAGAGCAATACATTTGTATTACAATGAAAATTTGGATAATAGCCAAAGCCTCAGCTATTCTAGGTTCCGTCAAAACATTCGTGTATGAAAATCTCCAAAGCTTCAGTGCAGGGATGTAAAGTTATATAAGCAGCCAAGAAATTATAGAGATTACAAGAATTGTGCTGTTATTGTGTTACTTAGGATGCTTCCTTTAAAATTTTTTAGCAAGGAGACTATCTGCTTCTTTAATACGGGCTTGGGCTGAAGAGAAGTCTTTGAAAAGCAGAGGTAAATATGACTGTTAAAGATATTTCACATACCCAGGTGATTTCCTATCTATGCCCTAATTACGCAGAAGTGCAATTATGTTGTGTGAAACTACACTTAGACCCCTTTAAAACATGGGTTATAAACAAACAAAAGATCCATAAGTCTGGAATTTCATAACTGCTGCAAGACGTACTATAAAAAGCATAAATGTGAAGAGAAAATTTAAAAGATAATGTTTCCTTTAAAGGTCTCAAAACAAATACTTCTGACTGTTCTGCAAAATATATGCTGGGATATCAAAAGCAAAATTTACGTTCCACAGAAAAGGCAAAAATCTCTTTAAAAATTATTGTGCTTTGGGGAACCGAATTTGTGACTCATTAAGAAGCCTGATTTTCATAAAACGTTAATTGTCCATGCACTGAAAATCAGGCTGCTAACAAAATTTTAAGTTTTTCTGAAAATCAAGAGTACTGAAACTATCAGGTGACTTTTGAGAATCTACAAAATATAAAAGTATCTTAAGGAAGCTTTTATTGTTTATTGTTATTTTCCACTAGTGAAACTTGAAAAAGTATAAGGTACATTCTACAAAACAAAAAAAAAACCAACACCACAAAACAAACAAACAAAAAAGCCAAAATTCAATATGGAACTAGGAGTGGGCAACCAATTTATTCAGTGAATTTTGCCCTTTTCCCTTAAACTAAGTATTCACACATATCAAAACAGTTTTTATCATTCATACTGTTCTCTAAATTATTGATAAAACCTTATTTCAGCCAGTTTTGGGTTTTTTTTTTTTTTTAATTGAACAGTTAGTATGTAAATGTGCAAAAGTCAAATGGGCATTTTGGACTTCCCAGTTGGATATTTGAAACTTTCGGAGAAATCGGAAAATTAAAGGAATGAAAAATGCTGGAAACACCTCATATGAGCCACAAAGTTTCTCAAGAATTTCCACAATATCTGCTCATCAGCTGTCATATTTTGGCCAAGAATCATAGTGTGCATATGAAGGTTTTATGAAAACAGATCATCACAGATAGTTTTGCAATTGTCATCTGTGTTTGAGGCCAGAGACGTGATGGCCTAAGCCCTTTATTCAGTATTCACTAAGGCAAGTTCAGGTCTAAAAACTAATGCTCAGACCTATAGTATACGAAGGAGGGAGTGGGCAGAGTGGATAGGAAGTTAAACACATAGCCATCATGAAAAAAACAACCAACAACAAATACCACCAACAAAAAAAGCCCATAATTCTATGTTTAGAAAGGCTTGGTATTCAACAGACTGACAATTTCAAATGACAAAGAAATATTTTCCCTGGAATTATGCTGAATCTGTGTGAGATGATGACCCATATGGTATATGATGTATATGCCTCATGATCTTGATTTAGCCAAGAACGCTAAGAAGAATATTTATGCATTTTTCCTAGAGCAGAAAGGTAAAACATACTCAGTTATTTTTTACTGTATAAAATGATAGCTGCTGATGGGTGAGATAACATAAAACTGAACCCTAGCAGGGGAGGAGCAGCACAGTGCAGACATTTTCTCCTACAGACACACATGTAAAAAATATGTATTTAAAAAATCTGTTTATTTTGCAGTTCTCATTTCCCAGAACCAAATATTTCAGAGATGTTTGCGTTGGTTTCCAAATAGCTTACAAAGCCCAGGCCTTGAAGGTTTCCAAACGGAGCAGCAAAGCTAGTCAGTGATATTAATGTTTGGTTTCCTTCTCTTTTAAATACTTATTATTTTTTTTTCCTAGAGCAACATTTGGATAGAAAGACTACAACGCTTTTTTTGTTCACCCCTTTTTCTTTGTTTGATAACAGATACTTTCAGAATCAGAAGATGACACAATCCAAGAAAACATCCCACCTGCTCCAGAATCAGCCAGAACTATCAAAACAATTGAAGTCACTGGATGATAGATCTGCCTTTGGTCTGATATATCAAAGAAGAAATACTCAGTGTTTCATATTCAGAAGCATTATTTTAACAAAAATCAGCCAATCAACCACCTCAAGACATATGACACACTGAACGGTACAAACCTTTATCTCCTAAAGATTTCTGAGGAGGATTAGAGATCACATTGGACTTTGAAAGAACAGACCTGTAAATGGTTATGTTTAATATCAATTAGGTTTAGTTATGGTAGAGTTAGACAACCTCTTGATGGTCATTTCTAAATGTCATGGCTATGATTCAGCAGAGAAAACTGAAAGGATATTAAATAGGCAAAGTAATGAGAAACAAAAATGACTTGGTAAATGTTGTGCAGATTTGTACACACTTTCTCCCATAGAAAGGAGGAAAATCAGTTCTGAACTAAAGTACTTCCCACATAGGGCTGCTCACAGAAATAGTAGGAAAACAATTTGTCAAAGCAAAACCTTTCCATAGAAATATACTGGGTGCAATAAAAACTGAAGAGAATTTCCTAGTTTTTAACTTAATGCCGAAACAAGACAGTTACTCCAACTCTCCATAGTTAAAAAATATTTTGGTGAACAAATCGAGGGGAGCAATGATAGATGGCTCAGCTCCTGGCTCTGAGCAGGGATCTGGTTCCTGAGGAAGCACTTCCATCAGCCTGCTTCTGTCTCTAGCACTGTCTGCACTGACCTGCTATCATCAGTCAGAGATCCCAGGAAGCAAAACACTCCCAGCACTGAATCTTTCACCATTATAAATACTAGCTTGCTATTCTGCTGAAGGTGGATATGGAGACATATGTTTCATTTAGAAGTATTTCCCATTGTGTTGCCTAAAACTTAAAACATTCCATTATAGTTTGAAAGTACACTTCATTAAAAATTTCTGATACTATTTCCTTCCAGGTCTCAGGCGTATAACCACCACATGACTAGTTCTGAGATACACAGGTATATCAGTCTGAATGCTAGCTCCATCTGACTTCTGGAGTCAAACAATGCATGTTATGGTAAAAAAGGAAATTCAGGTCATACTTGTATTGACTATTATTTATGATGTTATAATGAAGTGTCCTGACTCCAGTTCTCAAAACATATTCTGGATGCTCAGAAGCACCTTTCTGATGACATCATGCTTCTTCAGCAGTATTAAAAGGAGGTAAAATACATTCTCTTCTATTGTATACCACACACAAAAAAGCAGCATCAATATGCTGACTAGATCTACCGAAACAACAGTGATCAATATATACAGGAAAAAAGCAAGTGTGTAAATGTGTTTGGTATATGAATGCTCAGTTAGAAAGGGGTTTAATACCTCACATTCTTAAGCTATTCACTAGCATTAAGAGCTGGATTTTGAAGCACATAGGACATAAACCTTTGGTTTGAAGCCAGTATATGTATTCTTATCTGGTCCATTAACCTGTCTGTAGCATCAGCAAGAACAAATACCCAGAGACGTGTATAGCAGCAAGACAAGCACCCTATGATACTTCTCCCAGTACCCAAAAATTTGTATTCCAGGGGCTCCCTGAAAAAAAAAAAAAAAGTATTCTCTGTATTTAGTAAGTCACAATGGATTTACCTACCATAAGTTTGTCTCGAACTGAGGTAAGTTTTCAGCACCCAGAACATCCTGTGGTTAGAAGCTCTGCACAGCTTAATTACATATGGTGTGAACAAGTTACTTGTTTGCTCTGATGTTTTTCTTAGTCACTTTGTTCCTATTTCCTGCTCATAAAAAGCACTGAACAATCAGTCTCTGTACTGTGCAATCCATGGGACACATTCTTACTTGCCTTCCCAGCTCCAGCCGTCCCTTCTCTAGGCTGGAGTGCCTTAGCCAACTTAATTGTTCACAGTCCAGAAGCCATCTCGTGCTTTTGATCATCCTTGTTGCCTTTTCCTGACCCTTTTCCAATTCTGCAATATCTTTTTTTGATGTGGCAGAACCACACACAGTATTAAAGATGCAGATGCATCACAGATTTACACAGTTATGTCATGAGGCTCCTCTGTTTTGTTCTCTATTCCTTTCTTAATACCTAATACCTGATCTCCTTTTTATCTATTGCTGTAAACTAAGCTAATGTTTTTCTAGACCTTAAATGTTCTGGCCTGAATTTTCCTAGAGCTACCTTGTTACTGAATGGGATTGGGCAATGTTTTTCACTCACTCCTCCATACATGAAGGTTTTACTCTTGTTAATCCCATTGTATTTATCTGCATTTAATTTTGTGCTTCTCAAAGCTGAGTCACTGAAGAACTCACAAGGTCTTTCTGCAGCTCTTTGAAACCATCCTCGTTAGGCAGGAAAGACCTACTAGAATTTTAGTAAAGACTTAAGAAGGTTTTAACAAAATGAGTTGTTCATTTTTACAGCTAACTTAAAAATTGGAATGATAAAAGTGATTAATAAAGATAGTTTAAGGATGTTTGCCAAGAAGATTTAGCCAGTTTAAAAACACATAGAAAAGTTTAAAGTACGTGGAAATATAAGAAGAAATCTTTCTTCCTATTGTTCTTACATTGGTTAGGAAAAAAATGTCATTTTTCACAGTGGACTAACGCACTGTTATGGTTTTGGCTTCAGCTGGGTTTTTCCACCCCTTATTTTTCCAGTGACCACCCATTTTCAGTTGCTATCATGTCAGGACTGCTGGTACAATTCTAGAGCTCTTTCAAGAAACTCCTGACTAGAAAAAAACCACCAAAAAAACCCTAGCAACAAAACACCACCGCCACCTTTAGATTAGGGTAGCTTCCAACATTTTAAAAATAATGCACTTTCCAAAGCAGCACCCAGTACTTTCCATGTTTAACTCTGTATCAGCTTTAAGAACAGCTACCAAGAGTTAGCAGAAAATCCAGTGGCATTTATGAAAGAAACAAACATAACTTATGAAAAATTAGTATGATTTTCCTTCTGCAAGATTGGCAAACTTAAAATAAATAAACAATGCATATGTACTAGCTGTAATAATCATGACAGTAGCAGTCTTTCAGAAACACAATTCTGAGATTGTTTTAAATGTTTTGATTTGTCTTCATCACAGACCTGGGGTTTTAACCCTTAGATTTTACCAGCACCAGAAGGTCTCTCTTGGGATCACATAGGAGAGTTTGCATTAAAATAACGAGAATCCACCTCAAGCACAGCCACATATCATATAACAAACATTTAATTTTGGATTTCACAAAAGGTATGTTTATCAACTACCATGTTCCACTAAAATTAAAATCTACCTTTGTACCTAGCTACTGATGTTTCAGAGGTTACATTCCTTGAGCCAACACAATGCAATCAAAGAATATTAATGTTGTAATATGGCTAATTTAATAAGTCCTGTCTGCCAACAGCATTGCCAGGGAATACTGACATCACATGGCTTGGGCTGAGGGAAAGCTTGGAGATAACTCTGCCAAGGTGTGTTCAGATATGTTCCAGATGATTTTATCTGACATTTTCCCAGACATAGTTTATTTAATGAAATATCTCCTATATGGTCAAGCAGGTAAAAAAATATGTCAATGCAGTTAAAGGAACAGAAAATGGGGAAATTTGTTATAGCAAAATTTATCTAGAAGCAAATGTCATATTGAAATGAAACACAGAATTTTCTTCTGGCAGTGGGCACAACTCTGCTTTCATTAAACAGATGGAAATTAAAAATCTTTAGCTAAAATTGAGCATCTCTACCAGCATACCTTTTCACTGGATTTTTCATATAGGTGCAAATGCAACCAGCGACCAAGCATCAGAATGTATTTGTACTAAAGAGACGAGTATATTTTGCAGCCTTAAATAATGTCCCTAAATGGATGAAGATGGAAAGTTTAACTCTGACAACACTGTAACTATTAGAGAGGATCCTAATGACAGATGTTTTCATTAGTTAAATTAGATGAATGTACCAAGGACAGCTTATGCATGATTTTATTGCTTACAACAAGAAAGCAGTTTAACTGGCAACTGCCACTACATTCAGCAGGTTAAAAAAAAAAAAAAAAAGGCAGCATCTGATGGTACAAAAGGTGGTTGTCAAAGGGGAGAGAGATTAAAAAAAAAAAAAAGAAAAAGAAATAAATTGTTGTAAAAGCAGGTAAAACATCCCAGAGTCCAGAAGCAGACCATATGTCCTTTATACCATCCTTTAAAAGGAAATAATTTTTAAGTTAGCAAAATATAACACAAACTATCCTCCCATTCTGGATTTGTATCTAACTCAGTAGTCTTCTCCATTTTTGGTATTATGTAACTACTCTTAAACATACACCATAAAGTAGTCAATTATTCGGCATCCTGCACAACCCTGGATCACGTAAGTTCAGCAGGCCTTCTCCTTACCAATGAGGCCGTTAAAAGGAAAAGCAGCATCTGGAGCTTTCACCCCCAACGCTGTCCCCCTGGCTCAGCCTAAGGTACCAGAAGCAGCTTATTGTTTCCTTTCTGCACCATCATTTTTCCTGGGGACTCTTCCGGGAAAGAAACAATGCCATTTCCTCCCATAATGACAGTAAGAGAGAGAAACTGCAGATAAATTCCTCACTTCATCTAGAATTTAATTGGAGCCAAGATTTTAGTACCAATTTGATAGGCATTAAGCATAGGACAAAGGAATGTTTATATTGATATATAAAGCCATACTTGAACCGTGTGTGTATATGTACACACACTGCAAATTTTTTTGAAAGTACGGTGTACAAATCATCAATCCATAGATCTGTGAAAATATGTAAAATAATAAGAAAATTATATATTGTTTATCCAGTGTGTTTTCAGTAAATGTCTTGTACATGATTTTTATATTTTCTATGAGAAAAACAGCAACAAGGCTGCTGCAGTGCTGTGACTGCACTGCCAAGTATGCTGGACTATTACAGCTTGGATTTGGCATATTAGGAAGAGCAGCTTAAAAGTTCTTGTAAAGATTACAGTATTAAGAGTATAGTGAGAATGGATTCATTTTGTACCGTCTTCTGTCCTCATTAAACTGTGCATTAATCAGTAACACTTTCTGTTCTTTTTATGATATTTTTCAAGAAAGAGTCTTCACAACTCTAAATAGTAATATTAGTAATATAAATTGTGATAGCGCAGTGGGTATGTTTTGCAATTCATTTCTGCATTAGCATGACCAGAATGCATAAGTGCCCTTGTTCTCCAAGAAATCACTATCAATTTAATCATTCTGAAATTATGGAACATCACTTCAGTCACTGAAAAATATCTGCCTTGACTTTGAGGGCAGACAGTCTGGATAAGATAGAGATATCCCAACAGAACAGCAAAGCAGCAGTGTTTACAATGGCTGGATCAACAGCTAACAGTAATTCTAGCATACTTCATATATGTTTGAGATATGAGTTAAGGAATCAGAAATTTTCTATAATCCCCTCAGGAGTGCTGAAAAAATATGCTTCTACAGTACTGAGATGAATTATTTTAGATATATACAAGTATACACCAAATAATTATTTGTTCCAGGTGGTAAAATACACGAAAAACTGATCCATTGTTAGAAAAGACCTTAAACACAGACGTGGCTGCATGTATAATTGTCTCTTTGAAAAAAAAAAAAAAAAGTAATTGAAAGGTACTGAACTTCTAAGTAAAATTTTAAAGATGTGAACAGCAGGAATGTGCATGCTACCATATAATAAATTTATCATTTGCTAAAAAAAACCCCAGCTATACCCTCCTCCTGACAAATTTACTTACGTGCAGAGCAATAAGGAAAGATGATGTCAGTTGTGTTACCTTGCTTTGGTATCAAATTCAAGTTAAGTTACGCTGAGTTTATTTTGGTAATTTTTATTCTTTTATGGCATTTCTGTTCCTCATGACTTAACTTCAGTAATATTAGTCTTGCCATTGGCAAACATATCACTACAAATATTGAAAGCAACTCACCTTAACATCTTCATGAGTATCTCCTATGATTAAAGTTTCTCTATATCCAAACTGCTTTTAACAGGTTCCTACCTAGTTTCAAAAGCTTGCCTGAATATTAGTCATGCACAAAGTTTTTGGGGGTTAATTAGGCTGATCATTAGCTATTCTACATGATCTGTAGACACAGATTTGCTTCTCAGACACAATTGCTTCAGCAGTTACTAAATGTGTGTTCTGAATGCTAAGGTGTCTAGATAAGAGCAGCAATTAATGTGGCAGATTTGTACTGCAACACTTCACTGGTACCTACTCTATGATCTATCGACTAGATCAGCTAATAGTAACACAGATAAATTATAATTGTACGAATTCTGTGTGTGCAGCATTCAGTGAGCAATCTTATCTCTTACTTTATTGTTTCATCATACGCATTACTGATAAATCTGTCTAATAATCAGACAATTCCATATCTTTTTTCCTTCTCATTAGTTACATGCAGTGATGTCGCTAGTGCATAATAAAATGCTGTCTACTGGTAGCTTCAGTAGTAGGCTAGCACACATCTAAGGCAGATCTTCTTACCTAGCTAGAATATTTGTCCCACCAGAATGTCAGGACTTCAGCCGTTTGCCCAGGATTTCCCAATGAAAAACGAACCCCACAGAAACTCTCCAGAGAAGTAAGAATGACATATCCAGAAAGTACTAGATTATACAGATGAGATATAACTCCAAAATATGTCAGCCTTACATGATACACACAGGTTTTCTGGTAATCCTAGGCAGAAATATGGGAGCCTCACCTTGCGCATAATGAGCAATGTGAAATCTGTATTTCAGTACAGGTAGCACGTCTTGCACATGTGACAGCTGTCACATCAGCATGTCAATCCTTTCAAACACAGCAACATTTTAACCTGAATTGAGAGCAGATTAAAAAGAGTGTTAAAAATAGTGCCTCTACTTAGTAGTGTGTAGGGACACTAGGAATGCAGCCTCCCCAGGCAGCCCAGCACGCTTTAGTTCCTTTATGGGAAGAAATTTCTTTTAATAATCCATATCCATTCATTCAATGACACTCTGCTACACACTGAGCTTAGATTCTTAAAAACATGTAACAGGCAAGAGACTGAAAGAAGATCCCTATGTTACCAAATTACGCTGAGATGGCAACTTAGTTTACTGCAAAATTAAGTCTAAAAATAATTAGTCACGCTGTGCAATTGTCTTGGTTATTTCTATAGGGTGAATTTTACACTTATGTTAAAATAGAACAGTTTCAGACAGACATAGTGATGGAGCAGCTGTTTATATCAAGAAGCAACTCTTTGAACAATTTTCAGCCCTTTTTTGGAGGTGTTTTTTCCTTACTTATAACAGTTTAATAGGCTGTACCTATATCACATTTATATGTACTTCCTGGGACCACCAAACAAAGGCAGATCTATACTTAGCAGATCATATTTTTGGTCACAAAGAGAGAAAGAACATACTCTTTATCAGACCCTTATTTGTCTAACAAAGTCTCAGCTCCTCTCGTCATCCATACCACCCCACTCCCAGCTCTAAGACCACATGGAGCAGATAACCAGCACTCCTCTCAATGGGAGGCTTTGCCTCCCAAGAGTCCCAGGTCAGTGGTCTCACCAGTACTCGGTTCCTCCAATCCCTCTCTCTCATTCCTGCTCTTGAGGACCTCACAGAAAAACCTGACTCTGCATGCTAGTTCTCCCACACACGTTAGTTTCGCCTCAACAGTCTGAACTTTGATGAGAATAAATAACAATCTTCACAGAACCAGCAAATGAGGTGCAGGACAAAAATAATCAGGAAAACTGTGACAACACTGACTACAGTAACCACTACAAATTCAGACAGAAAGATTCAGAACCTCAAAAAGAAATAAAATCTCTGACTGTAGTAAAAGAGACTTGTATGTTTGCATATCTATTTCTATCACAAGATTAAGAATTTCTTCAACACAAATGCAAATACACATTACAGGAAAGATTAGTTCATAACCAGAATTACTTGATTTTGATTTTGCTTTACTGCGATTAAGCTGAAAATTTTACAAAGGTCAGAAAAAACCAATAGAGAATCTTATGTGCTGGACAGCGTGTACATATGTTCAACATCTTTTTCACCATTCAAGCTTAACTGAAAAGTGATTAAGTTCTTGCTGCTATCATAAAGTCAGTCTTACAGCTTTAAATAAAACTGTTGACTTCAGTAGCCTGTTAATGAAACTAGCAATTTCCTACAGAACAAAGCCATAAATGTGACAACTTTCTCTGCACTTTGAAAGTTTATTGAAATAAAGCAGCAAGAAGTAATTTTTTAAGATCTCTGACACTAGTAGCTAAGTACAGAAGTTAAGTTTCCATAAAATACAGTACTTCTTTCTCAGAAACAGTTAAATTTAAGGACTGAAATTCCATTCAGTGTCCTTCTAAATAGCATGATGAAGAGTTCTGAGAAGCAAGATCCTTGTTTAAATAATTTTAAGAAATTTTCAAAACTGTATTTTTAACTCATTATTTGTAAAAAAGGAAAGCTACACAGAACTGTAGAAATTGATTTGAGATGCTGCAGCCTTTCTTTCTGTGTCACATATAAAGTAATTGTTCTACCTGAAACAGTGTAAAATAGTAACTTCACATAAACATTAATTTCTGGTACTGATATAAACCACTATATCCCATTATATGTATTCAGTGAGTTAACAGGATTGGCTGAAGTTATCTGAAGTTTTCTGGAGCCTAAAAGCACAGTTTTAAAGAATGAAGGAAAGAAATGACACCCTACCATGCAGCAGTCAGCTTTTTTGTGAGGCATATTTTAGTACTCAGTGATTTATCATTCTGCAAGAGGCATGTTCTCATAAAATAGTCATCTTAATCAAAACCTCTTAAAAGTGTTTTCATTCAAACTACATCTACATATAAATTAAGTGTCTGGCATTTAAAAACAAAACAAAGGCTGATCTCTAATTTTAGGAAACATAAGTGATAGCACTGGACACTAACAGACTGTTTTTAATCTCAGGTTGGCACATGCACAGAACTGTGATCTCCCTCATATTTGTATGTTTCTCCACCTCCTTTCATGACCTGGGTCACTGCAAGGCCTCAAAAAACTGTCCAGTTTTTGCATTGTTTCAGTACAAAATTATGTCCTGCTGTGACATTGCTACTCGCTCCACATAAATCAAGCAAAGCATTTGCTTGACAGAAGCTCAGATCATCTTGTCTTCTACAATCATTTTTATTAGTACTACCTGTACCTGTGGGCAAGTGAATGAATACGACTGTACTCAGATGCCCTATTTACTGCTTATTGTAGTTTGCCTAGAGAACATGAACCCGCTGCACTTCTTGTTTCCTTGTCCTTAGTGTATAAAAGAATGAACTTTCTGTATCTGACACATACAGGCTCTGCCACAATAAAAAATCTGCAGTGGCAGGCCAAATACCTTTGCCAAGGATAAATAAAAGAGTTGGTTATGCTCCTGCCACATCTGAGAGTTGCTGGAAAAGACATCACTTCTACCCTTTTCACACCCTTTAGTTAAATCTCTGTAGCCTCTCTTACCACCCTTCCTCATCTCTGAAATGTCTGCTGCTACAAGTTAAATAGTTATTCTCTGAGTTTTCCTTGATGCCTTTGATAGCTTTGGCATTGAACAGTCAGTAGAGCGAGTCTTTGGGAAGCTGTAGTACTGTCTCAGAAGCAACAAAGGCAGACATTCACCTTGGCTCTACTTTTCTTTGGTGCACAAGTTACATTTCTGCTTTAAAGACATATACATTTGAAGGGAAAAAATACAGCTCTTCCATCATATTTAAATGGCAGCATTTAGCGTGAGAGCCGAGTTCACGGTTACGGATAACTGCTACAGTTACTTGGGGCCAAACTGTTTATCACTTCTCTACTTTGGGCAGAACTCCTTAGACTGAGAAACTCTATCCATACTAATCTGAGTAACAGTTTTGTTTGTTTGTTTGTTTGGTATTGCACGAACCACTTTAAGTAGTTATGGAAGCGTATTGGGACTCCAAGATACTTTACAGCCCCATGACAGTTCATATCATACAGCTGCACAGGCAAAGTAGCTCCTGATTTAAAGGGC
Organism: Falco cherrug; assembly: GCF_023634085.1. Lineage (NCBI taxonomy): Eukaryota > Metazoa > Chordata > Aves > Falconiformes > Falconidae > Falco > Falco cherrug. The sequence continues at coordinate 13,578,886 of NC_073710.1, read as the reverse complement.
TTAAGTATTTTCCTTAGCCAAACAGAGATCAACAAGTTGGATGGGGTTTCACTGAAAATACTCGTCTCACTATAGAGCAGATACAAACATATGTTGTTTGTCTGCAGCTAATTTATACTTTCACTTCTGTAATGGTCTTAGTTCCCACTGGGGTAGGAGCAGCCGGGGAAAAGTTAAATCATAATCACATAAGTAAATTATCAGTGACACCTAAAAGCAGTTGCAAACTGCCTTATCATTTCAATTAAACTGAGAACTCAGCTGGTTTATGTCTGCATTAGTCAGGCAGTACCAATCAGTAAATTATTGCAGAGGCAAACACCATAAATCTTCATTGACTAACAATGATGAGGAATTTCCTGCAACTTCCTCTAATTGATCCTTACCCTGGAATTTTATACCGTCCCAACAGGACGCGCAGCACTGCGGTACCCAGGAGCCACATTCTGCACTTGCCTATTTCCTGCTCCTTGGAAATCCATCACCCTGTTTCTCTCTCTGTTAGTGTTTACATACAGGGAGAACCCAATCTATGCACAAAAGATTAATAGTAAGTCTTTCCAAGAAATACCTAACACCTTTATAGCGGTGATCAATACACAGGTTTAAAAAGCTTAAGAGACTGAAAAGCTATGTCCCCATGTGTCACAGTAAGGCACTAAGATGCTGTTACTCCGGGTTCAGATGCCTGCCATTTGAAAAACACCATGTGATATGACGAACAACTAACCATATTTAACACAGCTTAACACCAGTTCTTATCACATTTCTAGCAACATTTGGTGGTACAGTCTCTGGTGGGAATTTGTTCAGACTTCTCAGAACAGTTTTGGGTAGCATGAAATTGTAGTTCACAATGGGAAGATACCAAGTGCTCTACCACATATTGTTATATCAGAAGATTTATCGAAAGGTGTAGTGCTGAAGTGCTGTCCCTGCCATCACTCACAAAGCAGCTGATAATATAATATGTAAAAAAGTACATACACTCCTAGGGTTTGGTTTGTTTACCAACTATGCATTTTCAAAGGCCCTTACTAGGGACAAGTAATTCCCAACACTCCTACTATACCCTGATACATAATGTATAAGGTTATAGAAAATGTGTATTCATGAGACTTGTTTGGCTTTTGTCAAAAAGAACTGTGAAAAATTATGATGGAACAATTTTCATTTCTGACACATTGTTTTTATAGTTCATTCATGACTGGGAATTGAGGGGTTTAGAATTTTGTCTGCTGCAGATGTCTCAGAGAGAAGAGGAGCTACAGAGTTCTTACTTTCTGCTTTGTTGCTGACAGTGACACGAAACCTAAAGGAAATACTTCTCTTGACATTAAACATGATGAGTAAATCCCTAGGCTACTCTCCCACTTTACTACATCAGAAAAGCCATGGCACAAGGCATTTGGGAGCACATAAAAATAAGTATGTTTTATAACCAGAACTGGCCTATGGCAAGAAACTTTTGAATTTCAACACAGGACCCTGGAATTGTTTATTATAATAATAATGATTATTACTTAAAATCTAGATAAAAGCTCATAAAGTTTAGTAAGCCTGGCAGACAAATGGAATATTTTGGTTTTGGATTAAATTTCTCTTTAATTGCTTTCAATATGCACACTAACTCTTTTCACTATATTTCCTTTATCCAAACATTTTTTCTGAGGTTGTAAATGCCAGCGTGACAAATTCAGTGCCAGTAAAGGAAGTCAGAATCTTTAAAAAAATACAAATTCCTCCATCATAAGTAAATAAGAGAGGGGGGGAAATAATAAACAAACCATAAACCACCAGAGAACCCATTTAAATTCACAGCTGCAGTTAGTTGTCAGGTAGCTCAATTAACTTTGATCCTTTTGCAGGGTTGAAAGTTCTGGAGAATAGCAAGAGCATGGGAAAACCTTTCAGATTTGGTCCCTGCCTGAGCCATATATGAACACAGGGCAGTTTGTGGGTTTACCTCTCCAGGAGATTAGCAAAGATTGCAGTAACCAAACACAACCTATTTGCCTAGAAGACGGAAATATCCCCTTTCATCTCAGAATGTATGGTATAATTCTAATGATTAGTACTGTTTCATTTACTCCACCTTTTGATTTTGATTTCAGCATGTGGAAAAAATGCACCCCAGCCTCTAGTCTCATGGGCAAATCCCTCAAAGGGCAGACCAGCCAGCTGTACTTACGCAGAGCAGCCAGCTCAACCAGACAAAACCCCTCTGCAGTGTTAGCAAGAGTCCATCCTCACCTAGGAACCTCCTAGGTCCTACCTTGCCTCAAAGATCCATTCAACTGAAATTGCAGCTGGCTCTGATGCGTGATATAAAGGCAAAAAGCAGTTCTTTGGCTAAGTTAAAGATGATGCTTAGGTCAAGTTTCTCCTTTAAAATAGGCATTCCTTTTCCTAGATCAAAATACTTTCTGCACATGAAACAATATTTTCTATATCATTCAAAATAAAATTTCACCAATGCCTTTTACCATAGTATCAAATTTCTCTCCTGGAAACACCTATCCCAGTCCAACAGAAGATTCAGCATTCCTTTCCTTCTGGCCGCCGCTCTGTGGTCACAGCCATCCTGCATCTGACAAACACAGCCAACTGTTTCATCTCTATCTCTTTCCCCAAAGCACTCCCACACAAACAAAAATTATTTTACTATACCACAAAAGCACAATGGTGAACTTTATATCATTAACCTGATCCCAGTAATTCTACTTTACAGAAAAAACATTCCTCCTACACAGTGCTCCAGTTCTCCCCTCTGTTGAGGATTTCAACTTTATCATCAGCAAATTTCTTTGCCGTGTTCCCACCTTGGTATTGGCACCACTGAGGAAGATAGCTGTGTGATCCCAAACCCTGTATTTCAAGAACCCTGTGACTACTCTCCTTTTATTCAGAGGGTTCTCCCTCGCTCATACTCATTTGTCTCCTTACCAGTTCACTACTTCACAATTCTTCAGCTTAAATAACATTTTTCCACAGTACATACCAAATCAGCTCCTCAGATATAACTAGACCAGAAGTTTACATCTAGAAAGCCACTACCTTTTCTAAGAGATCAGAGCTATCTAGCCTAAACTGTTTTTCATTGCTTTTTACACCACTCTCCTTTATCTCCAGTTTTATCAGTGTTTGCTCTTTAATAACACAAAGCCAGCCAATCATTCTGATATATTAAATTCACCACCTTCTGCTTTTACATTATATATGGCAATATCCATATCTCTATACACGTTACTACTGAACCTTTCACTTTTCTGTCCAAGTTCTATATTATCTATTGTCCTCCTTACTTAAAACCCAGAAAAAATACTTGGATTGGGTTTTTTTTGCCTTTTTTCTGCCCCTGTCTCTTGCCAATGAGATCCATGCCTGACTACAGCTAGGAGAAAACGCATTTCAGGATTCAGTTTCTTACCCTGATTAAGAGGTACCTTATGAACGTCTATCTAGACCCAAAGGGCTATACCTGCTATTCCATCCTCTGTTAAAACATTGTTCTGAAAGAGAGATGCACATATTTGTTTCCTTATGTTTCCTAGAATTTTATCTTTTATTTGAAGTTGAGAGGTTAATACAGGAGGACAGGTTTTTCTTCTGTTTCTCATGACTGGGGGGTGGGTGTGGAGGTGTCTTTCTGTCTCTGAATTTTTTAAATGTGAAAGAGACAGCAATGCAAGAACTCTACTGTGCCATTTTATCCTCACCTGCTGCTTCAGGCACTGAATTATTAGTAAAGTAAGAAACAAAACTGAAAATATTAAGTTTAAAGGGAGCAACGACAAAATGTAAGAACTATTTCTAGAGCAGGCATGGTTCATGAGGCATAAAGACACTGACTCTTAGTTAAATGGAAATCTAATGAATCAAAGACACCTAATTAAAAGTTCAGTGTAAACACTGAAATTATTAGCCTTTACAAGTAACAGGCAAGAAACAAACTAAGCTCTTACACATCTGCATGCTAAATGGCTAGTTTTATTTTTCTTTGCAAGGCCAAGTTAGCTGCTTACAGAAAAATATACGAAAACATTTTGGTCTGCATCGAGACTTTCTTTAATCTTTTAGGAGTTAATTCCTTAAATGAAAAACTACAGAAGTTTTTTATGGCTTCACTTTGTTAGAGACAGAGAGCAAAAGCAATCACTAATCTACTGCCATTTTCCACATTCTTAGCTCATATTTTCAATTTATGTGGATAATTAATATATGACCATTTAATTCCATTAAATTTTAATACAAGTGTTCAAAATGAGCCTTACTCAATGACCATTTCACTTTATAACCTGCCACCACTCTAATTCTCTTGCTATCCTTCTCATGTTCAATAGCTTTTATTTCAGCAATCAGATTTTATCAAATTCAAAGTCTGTTCCTTTTTTATTTTTAAAGAGTACATAAGCCTACATCATTCTCTTAAAGTAATACATCAGCCAAAGCTATAAAGATGTAACCTTCTCTGTGGAAATCCAATCTAAAAAGGTATATTTTTTTTCTTTTTTGTTTTAAATCTTTTTCATCAATTGTTTCAATTTCCAGTTAAAACCCAAGTACATTTTAGGAGACTATTCTGACAAATTACAGCAAAATGACTGCATTGATAATTGCAAAGTTCAAAGCTATAAAATTAAAATTACTGTTCTTTCATTTGCTGTGACAGAGCAAAAGAATCAACAGCAGTGCACAAACTGGCCAATAAGACTTAAGACTTCGTTTAAAAATTGAAAATATCTCTAAACTGCTCCTGAAAGTCTAATAATAATACATACACATGCGATATATAATTTTTTAAGACTAGATTACTACTTGCTGAAATAAGTTACATCATAACTGGAGGGATACAAGCATGACTCGAAAGCGTTGGACAGTTTTGCTCTAGAAGAGAAAGTGCATTAGGGAACAGGGAGCTACATAAAAGCAACATAAAGATATTACCACGCTTTCTATCATCACTCTCAGCTGTCCCTGATAGTCTGTGACATCTGCGGCATCTGTGATGTAGCCTGGAAAAATTCCCCATATCCCTTTTTAACTTGACGCTTTTTCCAGTGAACATTATTAAGCAGGGGGAAAAAACATCCAGAAACAAACCTGACACAACATTAGTTGAAACCTAGTGATTTATGTTTGTTTTCTTTTCATCCAGGCCAATGCAATACCTTTCTGAATCTTTTATGATGCTTGTTACAGCTTTTACACCTGATTTATTTCACACACTCTGAATCATCCCAAATGCAGATGTATCTGTTTTAAAAGATTTTGCTGAGACTTGGAAATGTTTTTCCTTTTCTGTTAAGACTACATAAGCATCCCCTTGAATTATTGTTTGCACAAGTATACAATGACAACTTCTACTATTACAGAGTTCAGACAGGTTAATTTTTAGTGGCTCACATGGTAGTAAAGGGAGAAAGTAGGAAACATCTTCCTTTTTTCTTACAAAGAAAGACTGTGGGGACTCAGAAACTACTTCAGCAGTCCAGTGGAGCAAGGCTAGAAAATGATACCTGAAGAGAATTCCAAGGACAGAGAGATCTCTATAGATGATGTGGTAGCAGAGGTATTTTTACATCTGAATGGGAAGAATATTTTTGCAAGGTCTGTTAGCACAATAATTTACCAATCAAGTCTTCCAAAGTTTAATTAAGTAGATGTTTACAGATAACTGATTTCTTTTTTTCAAGAGCAATTCTAAATGAATGAGAGGCATTTTTCAGTGAGAGGGAAGGAAAGAAAAAAAGCACCAAGCACAATGTTTCATTAATTTCAAAGTTAAACTTTCATCTTTGTTAAAGGTTTTGTTATATTTCTCTGAGGTTGTTCATGTAAAGAGAGTGTAAAAAAATTCAAGTAGAAAAAAATTAAATAATGGCAAATATTCAAAATATCCTTTCCCCATCATCAGCTTTAAGATTAGGAAGCACTTTTTGCATTAGTTTAATGTTTCAATGGAGACAGGATGTCTTCTTGTTAAAGCAAAAATGCTTTTAAATTTGTTCTACAATTTGTTCATTTTACAGTAAGAATATTATAATACATATTTAAAGCGTAGCTTACTATACTTATACTAACCTGAGAAGAATATGTAAAATATTCCATTACTTTACTGGTGCATCTGCTATCAGACCCAAAATATTCAGGAAATGCCCCTCAGTGTTACATGGGTCACCATGAACTTACTGAGGAAACACAACATTTAACTGCCAGTAAAACCATTTGCTTTTTTCCGAACAAGACCCTCAGAACACGTATGTCTCTTCAGGCCTGAGGTTTTGTAGAGATGTTGCTCCCCAGTGAGCCAGTAGCCCTCAGGGTAGCTGAGAACAGTAACAATTCGGTTCACATTTGCACATCTGATCATGAGAACAGATTTGACGTATCCTGCAGAGGCAGGCTGACTCAGTGACACAAGCTTACACTGCTGTGCCTCAGAATATTTTATATATATATATAGATAGATATATTACTTTTTTAATAGGTTTTCGATAAATCATGCTTGGCATTTCAAACATTTAACATAGTGGACAAGTCAATCAGTGTAACAGTATGGCCAGCATTTTGCAAACCACCTAACAATTTCAGTCTTTTTTTAAAATGTTGTTTCACAATATGCTTAATGCATGTGGAAACACAGGTAGTGCGTTGTGATATGAAGTTTGATTGAAAACCTCTGTGCTACACAAAAACACATTCCCCTTCTCCAAAGGAAAGAATTATATTCAGAAGACAATCAGGGAATGAAATTGTTTTGTTAGTAGGATTTGCAAAGATGCTTCTCACATCTATAATGAGGAAATGCAGCTGGAGAGAGAAGACAGAGGAAGCAGAAATTCTAAAACATCCAGAACACCTTTTGCTCCTTCTTGTAAACTCTTTGGGCTCTTTCAAACCATCTACATCTACATTAACTGATAGAATTTAAGTATATCTACATGAATATTCCGTCTTCCCAAACATGTTTTTAGTACATGTCCTACTGTCACATGTGATTGACAAAGCACAGTTTCGGTGCTCCAGTATTTAAACATTCTTCTGAATTTTCTTTCAAGGATACGTGGTGCAAATAATTAAAATTTCTGTAGTTTTATTTTCCGGCCCACATTTTGCTCCTGGAATCCCTTCCACACAAAAAGAGAAGAACAGTCCACCACAATGTCTGAGCTTTCTTATACTTTTTAGTAGCTAAGGTGAGCAGATATCTCCACAGCTTCCAAGGATGCAACTGGGTGACCTGCACCCCCAGCTTGCAAAGCAGCTGTATGCACCTACACACCTGTTCATGTTTCATGGGTAGCCACCAGCAAACAGATCAGGAGGGTATGAGTATAAATTATTATAAATTATTATTAAGAGTTTCAAAAACAAATACAAACCAATGCAGATAAGAGAAACAGTCCCCCATTGGTTTTATTCATCAAAATAACATATTTTCGCATTATTCCTCCAAACTATACACAGTTGGTGTGTAAAATTTATTGAATATAACCGTGGAACAGGTAGATAGCAATAAAAACCATCTTAAGTGTAAATTAACTCAATATTTATCTCATCTAATATGCAAATTAAGACAATATATTCTCATTAACATCTACTCCCTTTCCTTTAAACTAAACTAAATCTCCAGCTAAAGCAGAAAGTGTGTCTGTAGTTGTCTTTGAAGCAAATGAGGGCATGATGAGCCTCCCCCTTCGTTATGAAGTGGGGTTCTCAGGAGGACTTACCCTGGATGAAGCACAACATAAATGTGCACAATCCAAAAAACTAAAGACACACTTAGTACGGTACCATACTATGCACTAATAAAATACAGATCAGGGAAGGGTAAATTCCAGATACATTCTGAAATTTAAATGTGCAATAAAATGGAAAAGCATTTTCTCCAGGCACACACTGAACAGAAACAAATATGACATAGACCTTGCTGACAATCTGGAAAGCAGCAAGAGGATTTTTCAGGAGATAGTACATCTTATAAGCTCTGAAATATATCACTTACTACAAAACAATGCATCTGCCGTGTGGAATCTGTGTTAGTAACAAGTTGGTTTAAAAGCATATAGCTTTCTGTTTCGGTTAAAAAACAAACCAACCCCCCAACCCCCCACCCCCCTCAAAAAAACCCACCAAACCCACCAGAATTGCACTTCTAATGAATGGTGCTGCCCTCCCAGCCTCCAAAGATTGATGTGATGACTTGATTTCTTTGCTAGAGAAGACAACATCTTATTATTTATTAAACCAGTTTTAATCTATCATTGTTCGCAACAATTGTTCTTGATTAGCAATTTGAATTTTAACAGTTGCACATGCTACCTGTATGCAGCTGAAGCAATGAGCTGTGGCTTTTAGCACCCTTAGGGGGCTGAAAGGTAGAAAATGTTGCAACTCAGGATTGTTCTTAATTTCCATATGTTGCTAAGCAGTTCAAGTGTCACCAGCATGGTGAAGTGAGAGCTCCCAAATAAAAATATGCAGGGAAAGCAGAGGTCATCCTGCAAAATAAAGAGAAGAAAGTTGCTCAGTAAAGTGAAGGGAAACAAAAGAGGAGATCTGCCTCTGAACCCGCTCCTCCAGAGAGACCTGACTGTATCAAATCTGATAGCAGATGAGCCCCTAACAACTTTAACTGCTATATGTACAGGCAAGAGCTGTACAGAGAGAGACAGGGGCTTCTGCTGCCGGGCTGTGCAAGGGAAGGGAAATCTGCAGGGAAAGCCTTGCAGGGCTGCAGTTCATGTCCCCTCACCCCACCGCCTTCTCTCCTGCCAGCTGAGAAGCTGCAGGGCTGTCAGCCAGGCTGGCCTGGGAGGAAGAGAGTGGGCAGCTGTGCATTAGAAAATGTACAAATAAATCTATTTTACAAGCCTTCAAAACAACATCATGCGCTGGTCATATGGCAGGATAAGCTAGGTAACATGGTAGAGCTAGAGCAGCTTAGTACAGGGCTGGTCCCAGGATTGCATTTGAGTGTCATGACAAACAACAGTGACTATAACAAGTCTAGTGTCAGCAGTGGATCTACCACCCTTCTGAGAGATGCTGACACACTATAACTAGCTGGATCTCCCTTAAAGTTTCAGTCCTTGAGGACTGTTTTTTAAAACACTCAACCTGTACTGCAGCGGTACTAACAGATCTGACCTCCTCTATCCCCAGGGCACAGGGGGTAGCCTGGAGCTGCCGACACTGCAGGCTACAGCCAGCTGTGCTTCCTCTGTGGATGGAGAACACAACGAAACTTGGAGGAGGTCACCATCACGGACCCTTCTGCTGATGGGGCACATTTCCTACTCATTACGGCACTCTGCATCCTGCTCCACATCAGAAACAACTGTAGCAAAAGGGCAAATCAAGTAAGCGGATGAGTTTTATGTTCTTTGGAGGTTATCTTACCAAATTCCCACCACCTGCTTTAGTAGTAGTAGTAGTAGTATTGCAAAAGCTTGCAATTTAGGTCCTGGGTTTGTTTATCCCTTATATCTTCCAGAGTTGAGTAGCTAAGAAAACCTGTGCACAAGAAATGGATTTAGCCATCTTCTTCCATATTGTCTATGCAATATGCATGTCCATGCAATCCTCTACATCCTTAACTGGGACGAGATATTGCTAGTCTCTTTTCAACCAAAACAAGCCAAGTTCCTCCAGCCAAACCTGTTCAAGTCACTCCACTATATACCCGAAGAGGGGCACATCCTTGCAGGGGTACGGAGCTTGTTACCAGCGCTGGTTGTTTCTTAAGACTGTCAGGACACACAGTACCAGGAACAGGGAGAACTAAGAAAAAGCCATGTACAGCTTTAAAGACAGCAAAGAATACTAGCATTTTAAAAACCTGACAGTGCTTTTATGGTTTATAAATCCATTTTGTTTTATTTTCCTTCATCTTATTTGTGGCAGACTCATGTACTCGTGCTAAAAATTCTTTTCAACTCCAATGTTTTTCTTTTGCAGTATAATCTTGGGAAAAAAAAAAAAAAACCACAACACTTTTCACATTACTGAAAAGACATCTAGTATGTTTTATAGTCTCCAGCACCTGGGAAAAAAACATAACAATTGAGCGATATGACATTTTTGGGAGAACATGAAGGCAATCTCTAAATGAGATTTTAGCTCTTAGGCAGCTTTTGCAAGCTCTGATACTAATCTGGATCCGATCTCACTTCCAGGAGTGATGTGAATTCAAAGCTTAGGCCGTTTTCCAATTAAAACAAGGTAACAAGCTGCTTTTTGCAGGTAACTGGGAGATATGCACAGGTCCTGGCCCTCCAATGTCAGCTTTTGAACTAGAAACCTCCATTTAAGTTGTTCTTTCTTAATGCACTTGTTCAAAGTTCCCAGTTCTTCCCCCCACCCTTGTAAAGCCCCCAAGGCCCCCTCAGAAATACCGTCCTCACAGCAGACACCCCCCTTCCCTATCACTCTTGTAGAGCTCTGGCTTCTTTCCTGAGGATTTATTGTAAATTCTGTTATCAGCACCACCACCACAAGTTCTTTGCCAGGCACCTTTCCCAGATTTGCCATGCTGACTAGCAACACTGTCTTACCATCTCCAGACACTGTGGAAGGTACGTTACTGTGCCTGTTTCAGCGCTTCCCCAGAAATCTTCCCATTCAGGAGTGCAGTGACTCCATAAAGCCACTGGTGACAAGCCACATGTCTCCCTGGCTGCTCACACAGCATGGCCAGGAACCCTGTCCTGTGCACCTCTGAGTTGGAGCACGTTACTTTGCCATCTTTGTTCCGGAGAAATAGAGCACTTTCTGATGTGGAAACCTCACCTTTTTACACCTTGCTTTTGCCTCTGGAAGCTCATGCAATGTTAAAGCAAATCATCTCTGGAGAGGGAGCCTATTATTTGACCAGGGCATTAGTTTCACTTAAGAGCCGTGTATTAAAAGACACAGACCTTGAAAAAACAGGCGAGCTGAACATAAAAAGCAGACGATGCTTATCTTCAGGAAGACAAAATCCAGCCACACTAACAGCAGCATACAGAATTGATCTAACGCAAGCAGTCATCTAAACAGCATTACAGTAGTTCAGAAGCAGTGCAAAAATACAGTTTGGTGTCCTGTGGATTGAAGGCAACATGGGAAAGAAAACAAATCGTGAGGTTCCTCAGATCAGGTCAGTTCAAACAAAAACTGGATTTCTTGAGGTATCCAAAATTCTGAAAGTTGTTTTTGTTCTAATGTCAAAGCAAAAACGGGAAATCTGTATTTTTCCACAAAGGAACACATTACTATTTTCTCACATTTTCACAGAATCCAGTTGTATTTGATCTGTGAATTTTGCAAATGCCAGTACCCCAATACAAATGACACTTACATTTGAAGAAAAGGATCATGAAGTACAAATTTATTAGAGCTGCACGTATGAACAATGAGCTGCCCTGCGCTCTGCTTGCATGGTGCACAGGAGCAAGACATCATTAGAAAGGAACATTAGGACGCATGCCAGAAGAGCATTTAACTGACTTCTCTTGTAGCACATGAAGTTCTACAACATTAAGCAACAAGATAGAAATAGGTGCAAAATATCCAGAATATCTAGATACCAAGATATCCTCGTGCAGGGATTAGACTCCGCTGTGCTGAAAATGAGCACCCCTCCCCTTTCCAATACTCTTTGAAATCCTGGCTGTGCAGGAGGTTTCACGCTGCTCTCGTCAGTGGGTGTGATGTTTGGCTCTAGGGTTTTGCCATCTTTCAAAAGCGTGTATTTCCAGAAGCACAATTTCAAATTTACTTTGGAGATGAAGTTTTTCAAATATTAAAATCAACACTACTGAGGGGCAACAGGAAAATAGGAAGGTTATCTTTAGATAAAACCAGATTTATTTTTTTACAGATATGATGGATTTTAGCAGTTGATATGCATGCAACTTGACATATTTTGCCATTAAGGAAGACCAAATCAATGTGGAAGTAATAAGCATTTGTATACAAGCAATCACACTTGTTGGCTTATAAAAATGACAGGTAAATAACTGAAAGCTCCCTTTTCCTGTCTTCATAAAAATCACAGAGATCCTAGAGTTCTTTCTATTCAAAGTATGACTAGAATAATAGCTTGCAAGAAACAGACTGAGCTATTTGCCATTAAACAAGATTTTCCTATATAATTAACAGAAGTTTATATGCCCAGACATCACCCTATTAAATGTGACATGAAATGTAACCAATAAATAATTAAGTCTCTGATTAGTTATAAATAAAAGATCAACAATATAATGTTTTAAGAGCCACACTCAATCAATATCAGTATTAACTAGTAATTACTGAAGACTTATCACATTAAAAAACATTTAAAAAAAAGTCCAAACAGGAAAAAAATATCTATTTGGAAAGGGTATAATTAAAGGAATTTCTTCCATCTTGTGCAATCTGTACCTTGTATCTCATATATTTCATTCCTATATAAGCATTAGTTTTCTTGGCTAAAGTGATTACATGCTGCATGTTAAGAATGACATGATGTGTCAAGTTATTCACATTTCTAAAATCCTTGCTCAAAGAATGCATGTTAGTTAACACTTCAATACTTTAAAATATTTTTCAGTAAAGCAAGTGGTTCATTTCTTATTAGTTGTTCCTGTCACAATAATACCAATAGCACTGACATGTTTTCTTGAGTAAATACTGTTCAATAGACAGAGCAGAGATATTTTAAATACTCCCTCACTCTCGGTCACCAAGGCATTTCTTATAAGAGAGCTGTAAGTCACTGCTTATTACGTGTTTCTAGGCATTCACACTAGCGAGGTTGTATCTAGTGTTTATTTCAATGAGGCAGAACATGTGGAGAAAACTTCACTGCTGAGCGCACACGCAATAGTTAAGGCATTGTATCACCTGCAGTTTGTATTCAGTTGTTCTGGAAAAGAGTTCTGGCAACTGTTAATGCAAACAGTATAGACATCTGCCAGGTGTTGGGTGGCAAAAAACCCAACATAGCAAAATGTGTATTTTGTTCTGCAAGAAAACTAATGAAAAAATGAGTTAAGTACTTTCATAACGTACTTGTTCCATCTACTGACAAGATAGAACAAAAATGTACCTTTAACTTCTATTATCAGATATCCTACATTAAAGAACCTTAAACTAAACAAGGTTGTTTGGATTTGCTTATGATATATAAATTAATATAAAATTACGCACACACATGTAATTATTACTCTCCCTCCGTACTTCTGCAACCAAAAGGGGAAAAAAAAAAAACCGAACCACAAACTAAACCACAATGCAAAAGAGACACAAAAATCTAGTACACAGCATCAAGCATTTTGATAATTCAGTAGGGGGTCTGCTGTGTTCCACATCTAAATTGCATGGCATCAATAAATGGTAGAAGCATTAGCACCTAAAAAAAGGAGAGTTTCAAGTTAAATGGTCTATGCACACATGACTCAAATACTACTTTATTGTTTTTGTATAAAGAACTTCGGTTATTTTCAGGAAGACAAAAGATTCTTGTCTTTCAGTAGTTGAAGTAAATGCAGGACATCAAGATCTGCAATTATACATGCACATAAATGGACAATATGCGCTAATAACCCACAACATAAATGAAGTGATTTCAGCTGAATCTAATGCACAATAATCAGTATGCCACCTAATTATCTAAATCACAGTATCAAAATCAATGAAGAAGGAACAGTAACTTTTAGACAAAATACACAGACACCACACGCAAGGCAGGGCTCATAATTCTTTCATCTAAGGACATGACCTAATTAATTCCATCTTAATGAAAGAAAATATTTCCTATAAAAAAAAAAATCTTTGCATAATCAGATGTTAGAATTCGTATTCCTTCTAGCTGACGCAAAAATGACCCATGAAGGCAGCGGGAGTCTCAGTGCTGCCGTGAATAGTCAGCATCCACACTGTTGACTAAATGTAATCAACTACTTTGACTTAATTTTATTTATTGATCCTGGTAGTCAAAGGTTGTGATGCTATGTATAGCATATGTAAAATATGGTCTTCCTTGGTGCTATTTCTGCACACAACTGTGAAGCAGAACTAATACATTTAACTGATAAATACATCAAAGGGAGCATGTCTAAAGCAATAAACATCTCCTGTGGTGGTGATGTTTATGCACTACAGGAGACATTTTGCTGAGTACGTATTATCCCTTTGATGTAGTTATTATTATTATAATGAAAGCATTAGTTGATTTTATTGCTTTTTAAACACCACTGTTGTCCACCATGGCTCCATTAAATGTAGCTGCGTTCATTAATACTGGGAACGGAGGGGTTTTCATTTAGTTGTGGATGAGTTTGTTGGTAGAATGGCTATCACACTGTAACTTCAGCTCTTCTTTTTCCTCTTAGCCTCCTTATTCTAAGGTTACTGTTAGGGATCAACAACTTTGTGTTTACACTGAGATTCATATAGAGCTTATATCAGCAGTCTGACATTGAAAGTTCTTGTAATGCCGGAAGATTAAAAAACTGAAATAGTCAGTGCACAAAAGAAACTCATTCTGGATTCCAATTCTTATATCTCCCTGAAAGAATTCCCATAAAGTTTCCATTAATTTCTGTTTATTAAAGCTTACCATATATACAAGCCTAGTAACAGGTCTCTGATTAACCAGAAATAAAGACTGAATGTTGCAAAACAGCCTTACCACAATAATATATGCAGTAAGTGTGTGCCCCCAAAATGCATACTCAGGCATAACATTTCGTGATCAAATATTTATGCTCAGACTTCTAAAATTCTAATACTATGTTTATAGTCAGGATGTCAGGGATGATACCTTGAGCTCCAAAGGAGGGAAATTTAGATCTAGCAAAGTACACTTCTTTCTGCAATTGGTCACTAAGTTTTCTTTAGAGTAAGAGTCCTGTGTTAGTATGAGCAACCTTCTCATTCTGGAAATCAGTTGCGTAATGAACACCAAATCCTCTGTCCTGAAGGATACTAATGAACATCAGCACTGGAACAGGTTGTTCAGAAGCTGAATATTCAACCATGGAAGTTTAAGAGCCAAAGGTTAGATAGATCTGTGCTTGACCCGATTTAGCGGTGGTGACAGTTCCCCCTCAAGCAGGAGGCTGGACCAGAGAACTCCATAGGTCCTTACTATGACTCTATACTAAACATGTAGCAGTCATCCAGTGCCACCTTCTTTAATGAAGATTTTCACAAATGCAATAATGTAAGCCACCTTCAGAGGATGCTCTATCTTCTTTTAGATATTTTTTCCCCCCAATAAACACCCATGGAACCATACAGAAAGGCAAACTGCAGAACCAGTGCCACATATATATAGTGAAAGAGGTAAGCACAGAATTAAGAAAATCCACCCAAAAGGATGCTTTGAGTGTGATAAAAAAAAAAGATAAATAATCTTGGGGCACTTTTCAGGGACAACTGCAATTTCAATATATGTCTACAAACATACATACAGTAGAGACAGCACAAGACAATTTTGGCAAAAACAATGCTATCCATCACAGAACTATGGAAATTACTTTTACTAGGTTAGAAACAAGCTAGAGTTTTAATTAATACTTAATGTTGGAAATTGGTAATCAACTGCAGCATTAATGAAATTTACTACCACAGAGTTCTAAACACTTAGCATTTCAAAGCAGAGTACCTAACAATATTTAAAACTATTTTTTTAAGATAAATTAAAACACTTAACAGACAAAATAATTAAAAATCCTGATGTACTGGTCAACATGAATATACAAGCATGTTCCATAAAATAGATTCATTATTTAGAAGAGCAACACAAATAACTTCATATTTACAGTAATTTAATTGGAAGAGGTACAAAAAATTCTAAATATTTACTGATTAGACACTGTATCTATATACTAAAGAATGGGGAGGAAGGGTTAATGCACTGCAAGCAATATCCTCACAGTCTAGCTTCAAGACATCCTGTAGTATACTTCTTTTCTGTGTCCCTATGAAACTAATCACAGGTTTCTTATTATGGTCAATTAGGAAAGTGTTACTCCAGATGGGTAGTTTTCAAGTAAAGTTTGCCAGGAATTCTCTAGACAGCTTCTAACTGCTCTGGAAATGTGAAGAGTGTTAAAAAAGCATCAAGTGCCAATATCACATGCTTCCTTGATGCATGCTTTAAACAAACGTCACCACCTGATATTTGCCAGAAAAATTGTAGGTCAGTTATAGTGTATCAATCCAATGCCTAAAAATGCCTCTGTTTTCCATTAAGCTGTTTCGTGGTGAACATGGAAACTGTGTCATGAAACATATGGGAATTTGAAAACTGTTTTATTTAGAAAACTAGATGAATAGGAACTCAGTTACCAAGTCTTCCTTAAAAAAGGATCCAGCTATTTGCAGTTGCCTGTGATTTGTGTCCTGCAGATGAAAAACACGATAGAGGAAACTACACTAATCCATGGATCCAATTAAATGCTTCCAGAAGGTAGCAGCTATTCAGTGAATGAAAATACTGTGCTGGAAAGGAAGGTGTCAAAGGCAAATTAAGCTGTAAATTAGAGTCAAAATAGGACAAAGTCAGCAATGTAGAAGCAAGCAGGTGTTTCTTATGTGCAAGATGTACCACTTAAAATTTTAAAAAGTAACAGTTTGCATTGTTTTGGTCAGGTTCCAGGTTTGCCCAGGTTTTGCAGATAGGTCACAGGCTGCCCTCAGGTCTCATGAGATGCAGGAGTTAGACGAATAGGTGGAATAGAAGTATATGGTCCTAATGATCTCTGTAAGAAAATACTGCAGAGCTATCCATCATGCTCAGACTGCTGATTCAACATTTGAGGAATTCTTACTCGCCACAGGGCAGGACCTTGATTATTGCTCAGTAACAACCTCTGCCAGGGGTGTGGAGCACAGCGCCAACAGCAATGTGTGAAGGAGCAAAGGGGAGAGATATAAGCATCAGGCATACTTTAAGCCATGATGGCATCTCTCACACTCCAACCTGGGACTTAATCCAAGTTATTTAAAAACCTGACAGAAGAATGGAGAGTTTGGCTTGTGTATGATATGTTACACATCTCCCTACATTGCTCAGTATCATTAAATAAATAATAATAAAAAAATAATAAATGAAAAAGAACAATACACCCAAAAAACCAAGAAAAACCTGCAAAAAGACTCAACAAAACTATGTAGAAGAAGGAATGTGAATTTTCTTTTTTAATATTTCAGCTGCTTAGCGGGTATTACATGTGACCCAAAGAAGAATATCTAGGATAAAGGCAGCTGAGCATTCTCCAGAAAAGCAATCCTGTTTGTGAGAAAAAAAACTTAGTTGTTTCGGTTAAATTGTTTCAGAAGAACATACTGGCCTTGATTATTTTCCTATGAAAAAACTTTTCCTGCTCCACACTGGATTTTTCAGGGGAACACAAATGCCAGTGCTACAAGCATTAAGGTCCATCCCAGGAGTAGGACGAGTCTCATGGTCTGATTGCTGTAACCACAGGCAGGCTGCTCTAAGCATGCCGCATCCTCATACTTTCACAAAAATTCCTGCTGGGAGCTGTGTGGGTTTGTGCAATGCTGCATTTAAACATCCATGGCAGGATGTGGTTGCACAATCAGAGTATACTTGCTGGATCCTTTGTTGTGGCTGTTGTTTTAATACATTAATCTTCTCTAGCCAACTGTGTCTTGCATTATCAATCTTTCATTAACATAGCCCCTTCCTTCTGAATTTTTTTTTTAATACAAGGATTAGTGCAGCTGTGTCTCATCAGACCTCTTGTGTCTTTTTCTGGGACTTTGTAAGGGACTCTGATTAAAAACTCTCTCAGCTGCTGTTCTCTTCTGCATTTTTCCTTCCATGTTGCCACTGAATATTAACAATCTTATTGTTCCCTTTTGTAATTACGTTAGCACTTGGGCACTTTAAAGAAAAAAAAAAAAAAAAAAGAAAAGTATTTTCTACTGAATGCTTCCTCCCCTCCACTCCCCCCCCCCCCCTACTTTTTAACTAAAAGCTATTTGAAAATGCAACAGCATGGTTTTAGAAGCCTCAACAGAGGATGTGGTTCTGGGTTCTCCTCCGCTAGCATCTGCTGATCTCATTGTTTTCATAGATTATTCTTCCCTGAGTTGTATATATTAACAGAACTTCTATTCAGGAAAAAAAAAAGCCACAAAAACCAAAAAACCAACAAAAAAAACCCAACAAAAAACCCCACCACAAACAAAAAACTGTGCACCTTTTGCTGTGGGTCTTTTATGTCTTTAAGTGCAAGACAAGTTTTCATCTGCAAACAAATTGTAAGACAAAAACCATTATAGTTTCCACTGATTAGTAAAACCACTAGCCAAGCAGACAAAATACAACTTGAAGAAAAGCCATCTAAAAAGGTCTGAAAATGTTCCTCTTCTTCTGTAGTCTTATTTTTAACTGAATTGTTGACTTAGAGCCTTCGCCTGCTAAACACAATCATCTAATAAGAGAAAGGTACTGGATATACATTAGACTGTTTAAAACCTATTAACTTTTTGGACATGTATGTTTTTCTTAATTGGTACTTTCATAATAAAGTACCCCTCAAAATTCAGCAATTGTATGCAGTGAAGTTCATAAAAGCCTCAGAAGCACTGCAGTTCAGGGATCTTTTTCATTAATATATACAGACTATCTGGATTGTGCTTGAGAACTACATAACAAACTTATGGTTTTTGTAAGTAACTATTCATAGAATGCAGATATTTTAGTCAATGTCATTACAGAATGCTTTGTAATTATAGAAAAGAAAATTAGAAGATATATTTGTAATACAAACTGCTAACTATTTTCAGCTGGCAACGTTATGTCCTTGCATGAAAATTATGCTCTTATATTCCATGACCGTGCATGAAATGTAAAGCTCATGGTTCCGATAAAAGACAAAAAGTGGGCAAAAAATATAAAAAAATAATTATTGGAGTTGCCACAGAAAATAAAGCTAATATTTGCTTTCTTTGATCTTTTTGTTCCCCTCTCTACAACAAGGCAGAATGCAAAATTATATTTAGCCTTTTCAGATATTTCTATTTGTCCAACCTCTCTCAGAAATAACAGCTGATTCCTAGAAAGGCATTTTAATATGATAAACCTAAGAACAGGAGATTGCAAGAGATCATGTAAAGAGGGATAAAAACAGGGTTCGTTTTCATTTCAGGGATGAGACCATGTTAATGTCAATGAGCATTTAACAGTGCATCTGGTCCTATACAGAAATACCAGTTCCACAGAATTCTAGTCAGGAATTTTATCAATTATGTAGGATCAGAATTTGAATGGAAGGCAACAAACAGATTTTCAATGCTTTAACGTACTCATGGTATAACATCTTACTTGCTGCTTTCTTCTACCGTTGTGGCCAGATTACATCCTTAAATATGTGAGAAGTATCTAGATGAATTTTAAATGAAGATGCACACAACCTGAAGAGTAGCTTCCCCACGCTGAAATTATTTCCTCTTTTAATATATACCAATAATATCCCTAGGAGAATTTGGCAGCTGTTTTGAGCAAGATGATGGCTTATACACTTGTTTTATCAGGTTAAAAAAAGAAGCTCTTTAATGAATAAAATTTGCTTTGGAGATTTCTTCTTTGCATATGTCAAACAAGTAATTCTACTCACAAGTGGACAGTGACTTGCGATTATTATGAAATGCAGAAGAGAAACTATCAACAAACCAGATGATACTAACTAGGATAGAAGACAGCAGCTGTAATTTTCTGTGCTATTCCTGTACGTAAGAAGCCAACAACAAAATGCCACTGGAAAATCATTTTATTCACTTCCACCCTTCCCAACAGTCAGCTTCTCTTAGCACACCTTTCTTCATATTTTCACTCCTTTTCCACAACATAATTATTCTATGGGCCACCTATTGCCCTTGATGTCAGAGGGAGCTGTGTGCACAAACTGAAGACAATGTATTGCTCTTTGTATCTACAGTTATTTTTCCAACTGTGTAAGACGCTATTCTCAAGACTTTGCTATAAATTCACAGGGGGGAAAAAAAAAACCCAATAACCCAACCAACTTCAAATTTGCTATCTTGTCCTGAGATACCTATGAAATGTATGATAGTTTTTACAATTCACAAAGTAAAATAAGGATGATTTACAGCATTCTGCAATGGCTGATGACAACCAAGGACATCCGCAGCACACTTCTTGTACAATAGGCCATAAAAAATGCTGCAAGTCATCATTTACTAGCCTGCCTTGCAGATCCTCCCAGGAAGGGAATCAAGCCACCCATGCATTCCTGTCGTTCTGAGAACCGTCCCTGGGAGAAGGGGGTGGGTTTTCATCTCAGCAAGCTATTAGTTCACCTGCAGAACCTCACAGCTCAAAAGAACTGGCAGACTTTTCACAAGCCGTGTTTGCCTCCTGTTCTCTCCATGCTTCTAAATACTAACACAATTTGGCTGACGCTACACCTACAGCTGCAGTTCAGGGGTTTTCCTGCGATTACCCCAGAGATGATTCAGAAACTATTGTTGTTACTGGTAAATTCAAACTCGCTGCCCGGTTCAATAAAAGGGACCCTATTAGGAGAAGGAACAATCCAATATACTCCCATACATGCCACAAAGGATTTGGAAATTATTACATCTACTGCCTTCTCAGAGCTGTATTTCTTTCTTGACATTAGAATGAAGTGTCTTGTATTTTCCTGTAGAAATGATTTTTATGAAGGCACATAAATCAACGGACAGCAATTATTTAGGTTTTATTAGATCTAAACTATCTTAATAGGGCACAGTCACATTATTTATATGCTCAGGGGAATAAGCTCTTTTCATCTTTCCATGATGCTACCTCCAGTGCTATGCAACCCTTTACTACTACTTTCTAGGCATTTCTCCCGGTTACCAGGAACAAGACAGGGATTCATCTGGCCAGAGACTGAGTTCTGAGTGTCCTCTTCTTCCCACACAGTGTAGCTGGGAAAGAGTAACGAAGCCATGTAACTTTTTTTGATGGTTCTGAGAATTTGGCTGCCCATAATGTCGAAAGAAGAGAGCTGCAAGGAGTTCCTTCTGCTTTCTGAGGGATTTCACTGGATCAGGGCTGCTCCGCAGGGCAACATCTGGAGGAACAGTCATTCCCTACCTTAGGGAAACCATCCTTCGCTAGCTGTTCACTAGACACACTACCTACTTACCACGTATTTTGTTATTGGTTGAGCCCTCCCCAATGTCTTCAGGATCCCACTCCTTCCTCTAAGTAGCTATTTTCAACCTTGTAAAGAAGATTCTGCATTTAAATTCCTTTAAAAAAATTTTACTTCATTTCAGACATACCACAAGATCATTACAAATAACTGATAGTAATTTAGAAAGCCAACAACAAGCCTGTGCTTTGAGAACTGAATTCACTACAAGATCTCGATATGGTTGAATCTTCAGCAAACAGGAGCATGTGAGACAAACACCCTGCTAGGAAATACAGACAAGTCCTCATCGTACAGGGACAGTGACAGGCACAGCAGCAGAGGAAGCCACAGCTACCCCAGGAGCTAGAGCTCACTCACTCAACCTCACCAAGGGAAGCAACAATTCCTTCTATTCATTGTCTTCCTTGGCTCAAGGAAGGAAAGATCAGTATTTTGAATGATCGTCTACAATTTATTTCAACCAAAAATATCACAGTAGCATATTATCTTATATATCAAAAGAATTTGCATTGTTACGAGACCAGAAGCCCAGAACTGCCATATTCCAGTCTTAGCTTTACTATCGACAGTGAGTTATG
This sequence comes from Falco cherrug, assembly GCF_023634085.1. Lineage (NCBI taxonomy): Eukaryota > Metazoa > Chordata > Aves > Falconiformes > Falconidae > Falco > Falco cherrug. Next base: position 13,557,132 of record NC_073710.1, on the reverse strand, counting down.
CAATGTCTCCTCTGTTTCTGCATTTATAAAAAAAAAAAAAAAAGAAATCTTAAAATAAATAGTCCTCACTTAAAGTCCTCTCTCAAATTAAGTAATGCAAGGGTTAAATAGCTAATATTTTACTGAGCTTTGAAAACAATGTCTGACAATCTAATGCTCTCTTCTTTCCTCGACAGATGGCTTAAAAGAAATCTGGGAAGCCTTAGCCATGGAAAAAATTACTAGCCTTAAGAACAATTCATATAACAGATATCTGAACACATGGCTGCCTTTCAACACTTATGCTTAAACTAGGAATAGGATTCAAAAGCCACCATCCTCTAGAAGCTTTTCTCTTTACAAAGATCCCACGTTACGTCTCTGTTCTCCCTCTCCTCAAATGCAATGTTGCCACGCTATTTACTGAGCTGTTATTTCTTAAGTGACTAAACTAAACCAAACATCTATATTAGTTTAAAATTACCAAGCAGTATTTTAACAGTCTATAAATATAAGAACTTAATATGAATGGCATCAGAGTATTAAGATTGTTAACTGAGTAGATAAACTTTTTTCAACAAAAACTACTTGGACAAAAAAAAAAAAACCATAAGAAGATGCCTCCACTCAATATTTTCAAAAAAAGTCACACTTTTGCAACTCCTTGAAACTAATATTTAATGCAAAATTAAATCCAGGTATATATTTAAAAAAAATAATTTCAATATAAACAGTAGAAAAATGCCAGGAAAGGTTTCTATTTAATCTCCTTTGTTCAATGTTAAACAAAATCCTTTTTCAATTTCTCAAAACTATAAAACAGCAATAAGAACAGTAATCTGCCCAAGGACAAAGCATTTGGACAGGTATTTTCAGTAATCCAAGCCTTATCCTCTTATTGCCCTCACCCTTATTTTTTTCCAGCCACTGCCCTGTGTCCAGTCACCAGGTATGGTGCAACCTTTCCCATTCCATCTCATGTCTCATATCCCTTATTGATATTTAAATCCCCTTAACATTATAAATTATATCCCTTTTGTGTGTGTGTGTATATATATATATATTTAAATATAAATCCTATTCGCTATTCATAAAACTGATTGCTATCTTTCTGCTAACTGGTCTGCTTTCCTTTGATGGTCATGTGAGTGGAAAGCATCTTCTTCAAGTGGTCAGAAAACATCCAAGCACATGCTGACCATCACTGTAAATAACAATCAGTGCCTTAAAGAAACCCACCACTGTTCTGGCAAAAGCATCTAAAGACAGTAACTATTGATAGGGGTCAGGGCCGTGCTGGAGGCAGCTCAGTACAATCAGCTGTTAAAACCACAGCTAGCTCCACATTCTGATGGCCCCGGCAAGGCTCTGAACACACTTCTGCCTGCACTTCGGCTGCGAGGGCTCCTCATGCCAAAGGCTCCTTGAATGTTTTCCAGCCTTGGTGAGTTCCTGAAGCCTCAGGCTGGCACATCAGCCTCTCCATGCCACAGCTTCTGGAGGATTCTGAAGTCTACCTGGTCTCTGTCCACACACCTGCACCAGCAGTGAAGTAAACACGCCTAGCTGACAGTGCTAACCTCAGGCCACCCAAAGGAGAGCCCCGGCTTCTATAAGGTAGTGTCTGGATCTGCCTGCCACTCAGCCCAAATCCCAAAATCACCATAATCACAGTAGGATGGACACTCTTCTGAATCCACCATGGGACCTCTGCCACATCCAACAAAAGGTAAGCACACTGCCAAGCCACACACCCCATGCAGTCATCCCAGTGCCCCATCATACCCACAGCCGTACAGCCTAAACCCTACCATGCCTGATGGTATCCAGGGACCACTGGGATAGCACATGCTGCAATTTAACTCTTCCCAACACCTTCACCTGCACACCTTGCACACATCCAAAACATTTTCTGGTCTGCCAGATACACCATTCCTGTCACACGGCCCAGAGACTTGGATTTTATATACTCGGAACCTCTCAAATGCTGATGTACACTCATACAGGGCCACCCAAATAAACACAACTCTCGCAACCCAAATCTTACAATACTACTCATTAGTCAGGAAAGCTACAGAGTTGGAGATTTACCTAAGGAAAGGTAAAGGGATTTTAGCTGCCGTTTTACTCACCAACAGCATAAGCTTTAGTCCAGCAGATGCATATTGCCTTTAAAGGGACTTTCTTCCAAGCACAAGAACACAAGGCTGTTTCAAGTGACAGCATAGTCAAAAAAAATATAGGTAAATCTGGTGACAAAGTTATAAGTTTACATACTTTATATATATAAGCTTTTGATAACACTTCTTTAGAAATAACTGGCCACGTTCTGGACCCAAAGTACATGGGCGGCTGATACAATAGCACATTTATCCACCTAATTATTTACTAAAACAGCCCTGTATGACATCCATGTATTCAGCTTAATGGATAACTTGACGTTAATTTCCTCATTCTGACCTTGATCCAGTACTACTCCCAACATCTTCTGCAAGTCATTTCCAGCTATGGCCCAGTTAGGATGGGCCTAGCATGCTTGATTTGTATTTATTTCCCTCTCTTATCTCTTTCATTCACGTTTTTGCCTTAATCAAAGTGTCGCTATCATTTGGAGACTCGCATCAAATCTTGACTTCTTAAAGACCACGAAAAGTGGTCTGTAGCTGTGCACATCACAATGACTTGAAAGTCAGAGTCTTGGGGAGGGGTGGGGGGGAAGGAAATACATCATTTGCACTGTCCATTTAGCTTGTCAGCTAAATGCTTGCAAGAAAGATGAAAATCTTCAATTTCCTTTAGGAAAAGGGATATTAAGGCACAAGATATAAGGCCTCCATGAGTGTTTATGTCTGTGTCTGCTTGCAAATGAATGAAATTATGATAAAATACCTTTAGTGGCTGCTTTACTCCCGCTAGAGCCCTTTCTCACATGCCAGGAAAATAAGAGATTCCTTTTCAGCACTTTGCTGAATCCTAGCAAGGCTAACAATAAACCTTGTAGCAGGTGCTGATTATAAAAATAAATGACATTAAACGATGCATATACTATAGAGGAGACCCATCAGTATTACTTCTATTGCAAATAGTGGTCTTTCCATGTTCTAAGCAAAAGCAATTCCCATTGCCTGGGAGCAAAAACTATCTTACTACATTAGCTTTCCTTTATCTGTGCTTATTCCATTCTTTTACTCTCCTTCCTCCCTGCTCTCTGGCATATCAATATGCACTGGCACTTTCTTCTTTTTCATATCCTAAGTTCACAAAAGTTTGGTCTGAGCATAATTTATTTCAATTCCCATGCACTCTGAGCAAGCAGATAACAAGCCAAGGGAGTTTCTGCACAGAAGCTGAAGGACAGAAAAACCCTCCATCAAGACTCGCTATACACACAAAAGTGAATGACAGTTAAATATGCATTGTAAATAGACTTTTTCCCTTCTGCTGCCTTTGCACAGTGTGATAAAAACCACCAAGACACAGGGGGACTAGAAGTATAGTTAACTCTGCTTTGGGACATGTCTATTACTAAAAGTTATCCAGACAACATTTTTCAATGATAGTCAGTAGCACAAACATCAGTTTGGCCACTACACCATCCCCTTTGTCTTATCCAAGGCCAAGGTCTCCATATTCTTCTTTTTAGGCCTTCAATATTTGACTTACAGCATTTCCGAGTAGCTCAGAACAAAACAACTCTAACAGAAATATTGTAATTGCTGTGAGGCTAAACCATGCTGGTGCCTGGTTTGTCAAGAGGCACCACAAAACACGGTTACTAGAATATAGGGTGCCAAGTTCAAGCAACCTGCAAATGACTCCTCTGTTACAACACTTGTAATTCTCATGCATGTTCAGTCTGGCAAAATGGGCAGATACAAGGGGACCTGATCCCAGCACAAAGCTGGCTCTGTGGGGACAGGGACAGTGGGCTGAGGGGAAGGTGGGGATGGACAGGTCTTCTCTATTCACAAGTTTTCTAACAGAAACAACCAATGTGAACTATTAAACGTAACAACTCAACCTGCCACATCACCACCAGCTTTAGATGGAAAAGCAGCACAGCAGTCACTAGACCTGCATTCTTCCATGATGTTCATTTATTAGAAAATAATTCATTTTTATTTTGGTATTTCCAAGTGAAAAAGACAACATCGGAAAAGAACAATGACATCACATCACAAAATGACTGACCAATACCGAAACTGAATCCCTGATTTAATTATGTGAGACTCATCAAAATGAATCGTCACCTGTTCCCAATACCGCTATTTCTTAAGATAGCCATGCACAAAAACAAGATTAAAAAGGAATCTGGTATGTCAGCTGTGTATATCCAAGACAGAAAACAGACACTGCTGTGGGGACTTCTAACAATAAATACCTAATACCAAAGGGGAAAATGGAGGCGTATAAATTCAGAGAATAAACAAGCTGCTGCCCTTAGGCTATTCCCCTAACTGCTCCATATTCAGAAAAATACCTCTACCCTCTGACATGTGGATTAAATCAGTAGGAATCCCTCAAGTGTAAAACAGGGTATTCACTACTAATCTCACCGAGATGGACATGCAACACGACATCACTAATCTGTGGGGGAAACAAAGCAGCCACTGTATTAAGCAACCAAGTGAATGAAGAAATAATTTATTTAGCAGAGATGGCCTTCTAATAAACGTAAAGCCAAACTGTACTCAACATGTTTAGCATGACCTTTAAAATACAAAGTTGCCTAAGAGTGGTCTATTGCACAGATTTCATTGCAATTAAAATTTTCTAAATCACTGGGAATGTGGGAAAATACAACTGCTATGCAAAGTCAACATATCAAATTCTCTTATACTAGAAATCACATTACATTTTACATTTATATTAAATTATTTAATTCCATAGATGTATCACAAGCCTATGAAAACCATTCCATTAAATTAATGCTGTATGTCTCCGTTAACATGATGTGCTTGATTAGAATGCCACTATATATTTATTTCCTTCCCTTAAAGGCCTAATCCCATAATACTTTATAAAGATCTTATGCAGAGATTGAGCTCTTTTTCCCCAAAAAACCTTTCATCTTATTCAGTTTGATTAGGGTCATGGGGCCAGGCTCATCCCAAGTATAATTCCAGTGTATTCAAAAGAGCTACACCATGGATCATACTAGACCACATAAGCAAACATTTGGTGCCCTACATTTGGCAACACAAAAGGATAATGTATTTATTCTGTTTTCAGTCTGAACCATATTTTGATATATCATTTGAGATGCTAATGAGTCAAACAGCCATTTACAAGAGTAAATACTCCAAATATAACACACTACTAATTAACTCCCTATTCTTCATACTTTGTTCAAATCTTCCAACCCTTTCAGTAAACAGTTTGGGTATGATGTGCTGCTTGAGCTCTCAGGATAGAATTATCTCATGCAAGTTTCTTTAACCAATTCACCTGAGACTGAGTCGCTGAAATCTCCCTGGCTCGCTTAAGGGTCAGAATTCACCACCATCATCTTAAAGTTCTTTATCTTCCTACCAACCATGCAGTAACTTCACAGTAAATACAACAAGTTAGATTTGTTTAGTTCTACATGTACCGATCTCTATTATGCATCCTTTAAAACAATATCATCTAAGGACAAAACCCACTGAATATGAAAGATCAACAACAATTTTTTCATCTTCCTGCCCAATAAATTCCCAGTGTTGTAAATTCTGCCCTGTTCAACAAGTATGCATTGTACACAGAGACTGCACTGAATAATCCACAACTCTCACTCATTTGGAATGAAAATGAAAAAAATAGAAGCTTAAAGGAAGAAGGTATAAGAAAACTGTGGAAGTCTTTGGAGCCACACTTTCTGAACTGCAAATATTTATAATTTTTATCTCATCATATAAAACTTGGGCTTCGAGATCCACTCTATTTAACATCCACTGTTATGAGGTCAATAGTCCCCATTCATTTCTCATACTCCATGTTTACTGCCTTCTCATTCCTTTAATAATAAAAAGGTGCCACAGATAATTAAAAACAAACTCAGTCCCAGCATTCATTAAGGAAGAAAATATGATCTTCTGAAAAGCTGTCACGTATAATAAAGCAGTGTTATCTGCCTAGAGTTACAGTGATTTCAAATGGACCAGTCTAGAGGAAGAAATCCACCAAAATGCAGTTAAATTAATTGCTGTTTTACAAGGGGGAGCATAAAAGATGCAGCAATTAATTGACCTACTGTTTGAGAAAATTTCCCTATAGTTAACTATCACTTGCATAAGATGAAAAAGACAGTCTCTTTCATTTGAAAAAAGGCTAATGAAATCAGCAGAAACTAACACTGCCAGTCTGCCCAGTATCTGTGAAGTATAAAGCAGAAAAACAAGGAATATCCATGCAATGGGATAAATTCTGAACTCATTTTTATCTATGCAGCTTTGCTGCACCTAACAACATTATTTCAAATTAGGGATGGGGTTCTCCCAATACCCTGAAATTTTGAATATTTAGCCCTAGGTCCATAGTTACCCGGGTGAAGAACGGTGTAATTTGAAATTAATTGAAAAAGTCATTTTAGGTTTTGGGATTCAGAAAAATATATGGGTTGACTCACTATAAGAACATTCTACTTACTTGTTCATAACTCTGAAACAGCATTGTGCAAAATACCTTGAAACATGGTTTATTCACTTATCTGCAATTACCTAATTTTTTATGCATAGAATTCCTAGTGATTTTAATTCTTTCTAAGAAAAAACAAACTTGCACACATATTCCAAAGGTCTCTAAAGCCTGCAAATATGTACAGGCACGTGGTATAAATGCTGCCACTACTGCTTGCACAAAAAAAAATTAAAAAAAAACCCTAAAGAATGTACAAAATTCACAGGCATAACATGTACATAGATCCATCAGGGTTTGAAAGGAGAAACACATGCATGGCTGTGCCCCACAGAAGGGACCTTGCTTCCACAAGCATAGAATAGTGTCAAACTATGCAAAGGGTACGTACAGAAAGGAGCACTACATTCCTAAATGTCACAATTTCAGTGACAATGCAGATTTCAGGAAACAGGAAATACAGCTCACATGATGTGAGCCACTGAAAGTTTTATACAATAGCAAAATGGTGTCCTCTAGCTTATTTCTCCCCTTCCTGATGATGACTGAATTTAGTCAGGATTTTTGGCTGCCACTGAATATTGACCCAACAATTCCATAAAACTGTCAGTGACTCCAATATATCTCTAAGCTGTAATTGTTCAGTATCAAGTTAGCATAATCTCGACTATTTTTCTGTAGATGCATTACCCAAATTCATATACACTGAAGTTCTTCCACTACCTTTTTCCATGCTCAGTTCTGTGGGGTCCTCTGGCATTTCTTGCCAACAACACAATATTTGAAGACTCAAAGGGGTTTCATGTCATCTGCAAAATGGGAGATCTCGGTGTTCACTTCAGTCTCCAGATCATCATCTTGCATAAAATCAGCATAAAACCTCTAGCAGCAGAGGACTGACTTTTCTTGAACCAAGAAGTGACCATTAAGATCACTGTTTCTTCTATGTCAAGAACAATGATTTTTTAATTTTTTTTTTCCTTTTTGGCCTTTAGCGTGTAAACTTCTCAAGAACTTTTTAAAAATACAAATACATTATATGCCCGCTGAAACCTTTTTTATTCTCCTACTTTATTGACATCTTCATGCAATTCCAGCAGCCAGCAGAAGAGGATTTCCCCCAAGAGAAGTGGACCTTGTCCTAACAGACCAAATTCATTCATCTGCTTAGTGATTTTATTCCTTAGATGAACTCTTCCATCTCACCATGGGCAGAAGTTGTGTTTATCTGTCCACAGTCCCTCTCTAGCACTTGACCTAGAGCCTATCTTGCAGCTTCAATGTCCATTTCAAAAATATTAGGACTGGAATCCACAGGCGTGGAAATTCTGATTTTGAGCCAGCCTTGATAGAAAAATTATGAAATGCAGGCTTTAGAAAATGCCTCCTGTTACTGGAAAAGAATATATGAGAAAACTAACATTTGTTTAGTGTTATTTTTCTTTCACTTTATAAGCACCTGAAGATTTCAGATCAAAATTAGACCCCAATGAAGAATGCAAATTTCACAGCTCACAGTTATGAGAAAAATACCATGTGTAAACAGCTTGTAAATTTTGGGGAAGTTCTCTAAAAGCTGTGGGTTTCTCCCTTAAAAATGGCCCTACTTCTGTGAACAACAGGATATATGCTAAAAAAATTATCAGAGTTTCTATGAGGCTTTTTAGAGCTATGCTGAGGATTTTTGTAATAGCCTGATTCAGGGGTCAAGAAAGATCAATGTATGTTATTTTGCAATTTAATTCATCAATCTAAATGTTATTGACCTATTAATATAAAATATAATAAAATCCTCTTAAAACAGTTTGGTTTTTAATAGGAGTTTGGGGTTTTTTGTTTTGATTTTGTTTCTTTTGTTTCTTTTTTCTTAAGTCCACAAACATACCTAAACACACAAAAAAGGAGTTAAGGTAAATGACAAAATACCAGACTTACATTTTCATGTTTAAATATTCTATTACCCATTCCCCCCTTCCACACACATTACATATTTCAAAAAACATGTCAATGGATTTTACTTGAACAGATTTCTTAAAATATGTAGATAACAGTTAATGTCTTTTTGGTGAGAAATAGCTATGGTATATCCGCTACCAGATCAGATCATTTAATCAAGCAAAAAAAAATTCAGATTGTTCCAGCTAAGGATTAATTGAGCCAGCTTAAGTCAGACAAAATATATTTTTGGCATTGCTTCTGACAGATGAAAATAAAACAAACATTAAGGATCAGCTTGCAGCTAACAATATGCAAAATTAAAGAATATAAAAATTTTAAACTTTTATGGGAGTGCTGATTAGCTTTTGTTCTAAAAACTGCAAAGAAGAGACTTTGCTGTTAATCTTGTTACACATTCACTTAGCAAACAGAAACAAGGATCTTTAAAAATTCTGCTATTCAAACAGGATAATAGACACAGAACGAATACTATGTATTAGTGGCCTACACAGAAAAATATTGGGTTTTTTAAATTGGACAGAAGTAGAACAGTAAACTACTCAAGTTACCTCTGAAATCACGTATGACTGTAAGCTTGTTATAACAAAGTACAAGGACTATGCATTTTTCATTTGAAGGTTAAATTCTCAATTAATTTTTCAGCATGTTGCCATCTCTGCTGAGTGTGGCTGCTAGCTGCAGTAAAACAATAGCTTTCACTGTCTGAAATCACACGTTGAATTCAAGACACAGTCAGAGATCTAGTAGGCTCAAGAGTACTGAAGCCCAAACCAGAATTATTGTGTAAAACCAAAATCCAAACATCAATCTGAGTTTTAAGATTTTTAAAAGTTCTGTTAAAGGAGGAAAAAATTACTACTCTTAATTATATTTATTCCACGTTTTTCAGAATCCTTTATTTTTTTTATGAAAGCAAAAGACTTCAATAACTGATGTCTTAAAGGCTTTTCAATAAAATGCATGAAGAATAAACAGAATGCATGTAGAAATATTTTAAAGGTGAGTACCTGAATGAACTTTGTCTACAAATAACAGGCTTAAAACCGTAATCTACTGTAAGCCCAGAATTAACAAGCATCCCACTGATGAAGAATATTTCAGAGTATACTTTTCTTTGTTAAACAGCATTTCTTGATACTTTAGAGAGCACAGGTCTTTATGACTCAACACAAACTGTTATCATCTCATATGTTATCAACATAAACTGAACTATATGTGCATCCTTGCTTTTCAGTCTTGCTCCTCAGTGCCTCACAATAGTGCTGACAAAAGAGCTACCTACTGCATCTTTCATAAAAAGTTTAGCTCCCAAATTTCTTATCTTGTGTTATTTAAGAAATCCAAGTACCTATAAAAATATCTAGATTCTCTCCTACAGATTCTTTCCTTTTCACTCTACATTTTCCCTAGAGCAGAAGCAGCTCCTGACCATGAGAACTTCACTATGTTGCCTGTCCCTCTCTGTTTATGCTAAGCTAGCCTAAACACATTCTTTGTGTCATAAATAATGAACAAATTCTTACAATAACACTTGCATGAAAGCAGCTTTAAAGCAGATGCAAATTCTAAGAAAGATTTAAGTTTGAGAAAGCACAAATTCCGATGGAAAACTTCTGCTCAAGGTTGGAGCCCAGAAGAAAGAAAAACATCTAACTAAAGTCAAATGTGTTACAAAAACAACAAATAGCATTTCCATGGTAGTACATATGGCAGCATAACTAAATTCTGTCATGGACTACAGTTAAAAGTGAGGCAGCTTAAAATTCTGTCTTATCAGACAGTCAGTGGGAAAAAAGTGACAAAGTTTAGGTCTAAGAATGTTACAGTAATGCTCCTACACAGATAAGCAAGCTGCCCCTTGGCCCTGAGATCCCTGCCCAGCTTCCTGGAGCTCCCAAGCTCCAGTGCTCAGAACGATGCTCACTGATGACAAGACACCCTCATCTTCAGAGTACAACGACACGTGCAGAGTACTATTGGAGTATCGTTCATTAAATGGACTATTTGTCCATTGAGTAAAAATTATTGATGGATACTTAACAGCCTTCAGTAACAGATTGTAAAGTATAAAACAGGTAATATTTCAACATATTTAAGACACCTAAAATTTATATCAGGTCACCAGAGCACACGAGATCCTCTATTACTCATCTCACAAAGGTATTATGCAAGTAGATGTAGATAAAAATAGAGAAACTGAAGTACAGAATGTCTTAGGTGATTTGTGGCTGATCAAAATGGAAACCTCTGCCTGAACAAAGACGTACATGCGGTTTTTAAGTTGCAATTCATTGTTCCAGTCCACAAACAGTCCTGTCTGTCCCGCTGTGAACCAAGTCAGCCAAATCTCCACACAGATTAATCTTGACTACCACACTTCAGATGCCACGTAAAGCTATGGAAAGGCTTCTCAATGTCAGACCATTAATCTTACGACCCTTAAAACATTTCTTTGTTTAAGACTATGAAGAAAGACCTTCACTCAAGCACAGTTGCAATCAATGGAGAAAACATTAATCACTTGAGAAGTGGTGTTTTGAGACTCATGAAATTGAAATGAATCGCAATATGAAAAATGCAATTATTTTTAAGGGCTTTATTTTGTTAACATTCAGTCACTCAATCTGCTCTCTGCTTATGTGTTCTTTGAGGGGGGAGAAAAGCATTTAACTGTTGTTTTGATGCTCAGTACATGCTCTCTCCACCCCTGGGTCTGCATCCCTCCGTGCCACACTGCAGGCTGCCTTCGGAACTGACACGGAAAACTGCAGCCTTGAAAACATCATGACAATGGTCTGATTCCCACCGTTATCTTTTAATACAGCACCTCAGTTTAATTCCCCACACAAATAAGGCTGAATTTACCTGTGGAATGACAGTATGATTATCTGCCCTTCTATGGGTTTTTTTTTTTTTGTTTGTTTGAAAAGGCTCTGCTTTCATCAGAGGCTTACTGAGACCTGCATTCAACCTTGCAATAAATGAGAAATTTACTCGCTATTTATTGACCTATTAGCTTTGAAAGGCTTACTTAACTAATAGGTTTGGATCTTGCAAAGAACTCAATAAATTGGTGTTCGGAGTAATGTGTCGGTGAACCAGTTCACAAGTGCAGTTTGGGAGAAAAATAAAAGGCAGCTGATGATTTCAGTAACTCCTCTTCCCTGGCAAAGGCAGCTCGGGTTAGGTAGAAAATGAAGATGCGCACACTAACTGCCTAACTGCTTGACCAGTCCATCACGTCATATCAGTCAAATATATTAAAGACTCTACTTGGACAAATGTGTGGTTATCAAAGCTACAATAATGTGATCTCTATGACAGACCTCTTTGAAAGCCATTTTCAGAAACTGAACAAATTTTTTACCAGTTTTACTTACGGTAAATAACAGAAAATTTTTGCATAAAACAAGACATCAATTCTTTTGAAGAAACTATTTGTTTACGTTCCAGTAAGTCATGAGCTGATTGGAAAAGCAGTCCAAGAAATGTGTAGGGTTTTGTCTAGTGCAGAAACACCAGGCTGCAGTCAGAAAGGACAACTTTAGTTTCCTATTGTGACAGTGATGTTGCTTGCAAAAGAAGTTGACTACCTGGCTGCCTTTCCTCACAGAGGGCAAGATCACGCACATTCCTGACAGAGCCAGGCTTTCCTTTCAGACAACAGCAAGACTCTGGGATCTTTTCTAGGTGGCAGAAGATTTGCCTGAGGTTCTTAACATCAGAAATTATTTCAATGGACAGACCCTGTCCCTACTGAATTTGAAGTTTTGCCATGCAAGCAAAAAACAAGTACTTTGCCTGCAAGTACCTACAAGACAGATCCTACAACACAAGTGCATCTCAATAGCTCTTTCAGGAATAGTCCCATTAATTCTTTTGAGACATGCTGTGTGAACAATAAACTCTGCCTGTGTTAAAGGATTAGAGTCTATTTCCTAACAACAAAAAATAGACCTATCTGAAGAAATACGTAGATTGCAAATATAGATTGAGCAAATGTTGCCCTCAGCTGGATGCACTAAATCCTGCTTTACAGCACAGTGGTAACAAATTAAACAATACAACGACTTTAGCCACTGGTAGCTAGATACAGACATCTTTCATCAGAGTCCTAAGCTTCCAAAGGATGGTAATTCATTAGAGGGCTGTAGTAATTGCCTATTAAAAACCCAAAACCAACCATCCACACAGTAACAAACTTTAACCTTCATGGTCTATGCAAGGAGAAGAATGGGGAGTGATGCACCACCTCTAAAACCCTCCATTTCATTTTGATTCTGCTCCAGTGCCAAACTTCATTTGTCTTGGGATACAAGAGACATAGCTGGTAACATTTTGACCACCAATGCGTAATGGAACAAAAACATGATGATGGGCTGTTGGCATCTCTGGGTGTTGCAGGGGGCTTAGGAAAGGTATGCGCTGGGAGTTGTGAGTGGAGGACATGCATGAGGCAAAGAAGATTCAAAGTTATTCTGAGTCAGCTGCCTTCACAGTCACGCCACCTCCAAAGCAGAAAAGTAGTAAAATAAAGGGGGGAAAAAAAAAAAGAAAAGGAAATATGTTATTCTTGTGATTGTTATGTTAGGATGCCCACAGACCTGGGGTAATATAAAAGTTTCAAGAAGACAGAAGATCTTCAGAAAATGATTAAAACATTAGTATCTGCCAGCAGGAAAAATGTGGTGACACCACCAAGGCTAGAAACCACTTCACTACCTAGGTCACAGAAATTGTGGTGAAAGGGGGGTAGGGGTGGGGTTTGCTTTGGTCCCTTCACACTACAAGACTTAAAACTGATTGCTTGAAAATAAACATAACAATTGCGTTAAATTTTATAGCCAAAAAATGGAGACTAACATAAATAATGAGCTCACTAAGCATAAACTGTGAGGAATCTTTTTCATCTAGTAGAGGATTTCAGCTTTTAATGACAGATACGAAAACCACCTTGCACTGTAACAAAATCTAGTGCTTTCAAAGACTTCTAACAAAATGGCTTTTAACGCAGTTTACATACATGTAAAGTTAATCTACCTAGAGAACCCATGCTCTATATAGCAGAACCATTTCAATGAAAATGCAAAAATACATATTTTGTATTAGTTTTGTTCTGGGCAAGGCCTCCTACCATACAGCGCCTGTGTGTACTTCCTGCTACAAAATTAACCAAGGAAATTTAAGCTGAATCCTATAGCCGTTTCTCATACTAACCTGTGTAGAACTTGTTTAATGACTCAAACTTCAGTGTGCCAATTAGAAACTTTCCTCTCTAAACACCCATGACTCCACAGTAGGGAAATTTGACTGCAAACTCCAAAAACAGAGCATCTGTTCTGCCATAGCTGTTTTCAACCAACGTTTTTTTAATTCCATTGATTTTAGTATATTCAGATTTCAGTTCTCCAGAAGAGGCAAATTCATGCACATGCACCTATGTAAGTATTTTTGTTATAGAGATCAAAGGAACCTTGGCAAAATAATGTACATATTTGTCCCTTATTTTTTGACATATGCCTTTTTTTCTTTTTTTAATCTAGTGCTCAATAAATTCTTACTCTGCTGTGGCTGTCATGCAGAACCCTCCCTTTTATTCAACAGATCAGTATACAGAACTTAGGATTTTTTCACTCTTTTGCTGTCAGAGCTTACAATGGATTTATAAAAGACCACGCTACATTGCTAAAAGCTGTATTATCTAATTTCATTTAATCATCAACAAGTCTTACATGCTAAAGAGCATCTCAGCTAACCAGAGGCCAAATATGGTCACTGAACTAAATGTTTATCTTTTGCTAATTATTTTTCCAATTACATTTAATGGAAATAATTTATTTATTGGCCTATTTTTGTCTCATTAGCAACACATGCAATTTCAATTAGGTTAATTAACTACGTTCCACCAACCAGGCAATCTCAGTCATTTATTCCTTAATAATTTTCCTCCTTCTTCGACAAGTCAAATAAAGCTTTTGTTTGGAGCAAATATGTTGATGGGGGAGGGGCTTTAGGTGGGGGATGGTAACAATTGTTTTATTAAACACCATGATCTGATAAAGCCTGGTGGTGCCAATCCTGTGTACCAGTCATCAAATAAGAAATGCAACTGAGAAGGAAAAAGTTGTCATGAGGCATAAATAGAAAAAATCCATAGGGGAAGAAATGATGCAAGAGGATCACCGATGAGAGAAATTTTGATCACTGTGTGCTTTGCTGTGTGAAGGATGCTGTTTCTTAGATAAGCTACAAACAAAAGTTTAGCAGACATTGTGCTTTTTAAGTAGATTGAGGGCAGTATAGAACATGTAGCACAAACAATTTAAGCTCAGACTTTAATAAAAATCTTCCATTTTTTTCACTTGTTCTCTGCCTACCTAGCATGTAGCTGTGTTGTTCTATGGTTTTGTTAATCAAACTCACATTTTGTAAGAACTGCTCGCTGCATGTGAATACACCACAGATCTGGTCAGCAGAGAAGCGATGAGTTGCTTTTGTCCGCAAGTTTTTAACCTCAGCTATAAAGCAGAAAAAGACAACTCAGTTTTCCATAGAGCTCTGTTAAGTTCAGCATTGCTTTGATATGTGATATTAATCTACATACATATAAGAAGAAACAAACAGAGAAAACAGCAATAATACATAAGCTAGTGAGTAGGTAGTTTATGTACAGTTTTTTTCAGTATAAATGGGATTTGGTACATATTTTATCAAAGCCACATTCAAATACGGATTTAGAAAAGTCTATTTGTAGGGGTTTTTTTTTATATATAATGACCAGACAGCAGCAGTTTATGTATTCTAAAGATACACTTTCATACTGGAAACCCTAAGACAGACCTGACAGAATCATGTGATTAAAGCAGGACAATAATTTAAAGAATAATAGCCTATTCTCTACTCTGGCAAAAATTTAGGCTAGGACACAAGCCCTGTACACTAGTATCTTTAATCAGGGCTTATGTATAAAGTCCTAAAGTGTATTTCAACAACTGTTCATTGACTGGGTTCCACAATGTATCCAATTCTGTACAGCTCTGTGTAAATATATGTAAACCGAAGTTTACTTTTGAAAGAAAACATTAGAACAAAAGGCATTTATTTCTTTGGCTCTTTTCTTTCACTTCAAATGATATGGCCATGCAAACATTCAGCTGCCCTTGTTTTTAATACGTGTTTACACAGTGGCACCTTAGTACTGTTGAGTCTCCAGAAAGCTCTTGGAACAGACAGTACCTCTATGCTTACTTGTACATAGCTAAATACTGTTCTTAATTCTAATCGCCATTTGCATACCAACAGGTAAATCTGGGTAACACCTGCATTAATTATACTCTACTCAATGACAAACTAACCAGGTCACCATTCTGCTTTTATTCCCTGCAGTTTTTATTAATTTCTTACTTGAACAACTTCCATTGAAGATTATGTTTATCTAAGACCTGGATCATGTGACAAAATAGTAGTCATATTTTATCTTAGCAGCTCCTATTTATTTTTTTTTTAATATTATTAAGATGAGAGGTAAACTCCACTTTCATCACCCAATCCTGACGTATAACAGCATCATGGGTGCAATTATTTCCTCTCTTGATGTTAATTTCTTTCCTGTAACATGCAGAAGAAAGGGAAGTTGGGTGTTTGTAGCCATGCCTGGGAAATATTAAATGGAGTTTTGGTCAGTTCAGACACTCAGAAGCATGGAACTTCAAATCACAAGGAAAGTTCAGCTATAAAGCTTTGGCGAAGTGGGGTGGTATTCTGGAAACACGCCATCCTCTCCAGGTAGTCTGATCACTCTGTATGCATCGTAACAGAAAAGGATATTAGCAGATAATCCTTTGTTTGGGATCCATTCCAAATTTACGATATCAAGTAACTCAAGTTGGTGCAAAACTGTAGCCTTGGGGATTATCTCAAGAGATTTGATTGAAATTCACTTTTCTCAAGAAATGTCTTAGCACAACAGTCTGGGAATCGGATATAAGCCAGCCTTATTTTTAACATCCCTCACCTTGAATTTTTCCATGCTCCCAGTAGTCTTGCGTTAAATGGTCTGCAAAGTAGGAATAGTAACCTATACATGTGATCTTTAATTTTGATTTTGCTAATCCTGTTACAGCCCAAAAGACTGAAAATGCCTTATTTGACCCACTGTATCTCTGTTGAGCTTTTTCAAGCACTATGTGCCGCAGCATATACTGGACTTCTAACACATTTGTTAGAGATGCAGAATTCCAGGATTTTTCCACTGTTTTATGGAAAACAATATTGAGGGGGGTGGTGGTGGTGGTGGTGGTGAGGGTGTGGCGGCTGGGGCGTTATCCTTCTTTCTCCTCCTCGTTACTAAAGTGTTACTATGTAACATAGTATAGTATCATGATGTGATACCCTATGATGAATTAATGTATTTACTGGACTTCCACAAATACAGACCAGCTAATACTTATTAAAAAATAACTACATACTGTATCAACAAAACAAGTACCACAAAAAAACAAGGAAAGCAATCTGCAGACATCTGGATCAAAAAGAATGAGATCTTTACGTATATGACCATACCAAAACAGGATATTAAAGTTATAATGTATACTTTATATACTTTATATAAATACTATAAGTAATTTTCTGTTACTAATGAATTATAAATAAATGTGATTTGTGAAAGCAATATCTGCCAAGAGCATTATTCTCTCCTGAAAACATATCCTAAACTGCATCTTTTCTTCATGTCAGTGTTGTCCTAACCTAGACCAGAAATGCTCACACTAAGGGGACATTTATTCATTAAACTGATACTGCCTAGTTCAGCAGAGTCTTAGATCTGTTAAACACCTCAAAAGAAGTTAGACCCTAGAAAAGTTTGTACCAGGTAATATGCACGTAGATAAACAGAGACAGACACACAGAAATATACAAACAAGCAAACACTGATCCTCAACTCAAAAGCTCCAAGAATGTTTTAACATCTCCTTTAACTATAAATTTAGATCTTTAACTTTGTAATAATTCTTCTTTCATTCATGCTGTGCTGGTCTCTTCCTTTCAAGAGTAGATAGCTCTGATTGATAGAAGATACTACTGATGTAACTAACTCTTAATACCTGTTGTCAAGAATAAACTTGCTCACTTGACCTCAATGCCAGATATCTGAAAGTACTATATGAAAAAAAAAAAAATAAAAAATCATATGACTGGCCTTTATCAAGTGGTATGAAATCTGCATATGGACAGAGCTTAAATAATCTTTCCCTAACCCATGTCATTAAAATACTAAGCTGGTTTTTCCTCTAGTTACAGAATGTTAATTATTGACATAAATACTCCAACCAGAGATACTCCTCAAGATGCCTCACGGTTGATTCATTTAATATCCTTTTCAGTGAGAAATCTTTCAGTGGAATTCTTCATATGAAAGGAATTTTAATTATTCTAATTATTAATTTGATTTCAATTGAATGGCAGCTGAACAAAGCAGGTTTAAGTTTTAGTCATACATATTAGATGTTAAAGGTTTAATTCTTATGTCAATAAGGCTTAAAACTTTCCCATTAGCTAGTGTTCCTACACTAAACTTCTGAAAAATGTTAAATGATTGCAACAATGTCAAATAAATGCATTCCCACAAAAATATGCACAAAAAAGTAATTTTCAATGTCATTATTATGTAGAAACATCATACTGTTCATCAACAACATATTAAGAGCTCATTGAAATAATAGAGTGGCTACCGTTATTTCCATTAGAAGCTTTATAAATAATATCTGCTGTTTGGTACATTAAGAGAGCACAACTGTGTAATAATTTAAATGTCAATACATCTTCCTTGTGAAAGTTTCTACTTCTAAACACAGGCATCTGGCCTACTGTAGGAAGAATGAGCAATTCCCTCCTCTTCCTCCTCCTCCTCCTCCTCCTCCTCCTCCTCCTCCGGCCTCAACATTTTAGCTGTGGAGCAAAGTAGTGCATGCCATTCCCATTCAATTTTCCCTCCAATACTAAATAAAAACATATTTAAGAAAAAAAAATATTATTACACACACATTTTTGTAAATAGACTCTCTTCAAAATACACACACACACAAATTGACAGCCCTTTTGGATCATTTGTCTTGATGTTTTAATTCTGAACCTAGAAGAAGGGACAGGGCAGGGAACAAATACAGCAAAGTATAACTTAGATAACTGTCACAGTCTGATAAAACTAAGCCACTCCAACAGTGTAATAAGAAATCACGAATTATCTGTTCCATCATCTCTTTTGTTATGAAGAAGCTCTTTATTATGCCAGAATCTTTACTTAGAAAGAGTTTTCAGTTATACAACTGAATTTTTCATGAACAGTTTGCAAGCTGACATTCAGGGGAAAAATAAGACCTTTTAGATACTGCTGTGTCTAGCTATTTTGCTGATACATCTTACCATTTTAATACTGGCAGATACTCCTTTAGAGCCCCTTAGACATTGTATAGAATCTTCCTGTTTACATCACTTAAACAATAACTGTTTCCTATCAAAGCACCAAACCTTTTGTTCAGGTTACAGATAAAGAAGAATTCTGGGCTGAAATTTTCCACAGCAAATCTGAGACACTACAAAAGAAAAAAAAAAGTGTTATCCGATAAAACAGGCTTGCATTGCTACCCCAGCACCTGCTCTTCAGTAGACCAGTATTATTCTGCACTCAGAGGAATGGTGGAGATATTTCTGGTAAAAACATATGGACCTTCACCCCCCTCAGCTCTTTTATATTGCCTGACCGACACGAGTTACTGTATACTAGTTTATTACTGATTAGTTTATGAGTTCCTATTATTTACTCCTTTCTTCTAAGCCAAATCTCTCAGGTTCTGATTAGTCAATATATCCTTTGATTTTTTACTGTGAAAACCAGGTCTGATTGAAGTCTTCTTCAGTCTCAGATACCTGCCCTTCAGCAGATAAGGGCATTTTGTTCACTGAAAACTGATGAGATTTTTAAAAACGTGACAAAATGAAGTAGTCTCTATTTTTGTGATACCTGATCAAAATCCCACATCAAAGTTTGTGAAGGAGAGGAATGCATAAGGAGGAGAAACAGGGTGGGTGCATTGTTTAACAGAGTACTCTGGCATGGTATGAAAGTCTCTTATTTTTTACACTCAAAATCTGTCAGACGGTTTTAAGAATAAGGTCTTACGTGGATGATTTCCTAATCCAAATTTCAGAATATCATTTGAACATGAATGTCTGCAACAGTATAATATGAAGATCACATAGGTATATGGTTTTGCTATCTCACCAGTATTATTACTGTACTTCATAGCCCTGTTCTTTAAAGGTGATTCATGACAGTGTCCTGGTTTTGGCTGGGTCACAACAGAAAAAATTATCGTAACATAGCATACTGTGGAGTCCAGTCTTCAGTTCTGTTAAAACACTTCCATTAATTAGACAAAAAAAATTGTTTACAGAATTCTTATGCAGATTTCCTGTGCATGAAAGAATTTGCAAGTGATGTAAATTTGGAATTATCAATGCAAGTGGTCAGAAATGGATCTTTCCCCCCCCTATAAAACAAGATGGCCAGAAAATGGCAGAAATGGAGGAAGTAAAATGACAAGAAAACAAACTGATTTCAGCAGAGAACTGGGGATTCGATGGCAGACAGAAGCCATTGGTAAACAGAGAGATGCCCAGGCTTGTTGTTTGATATTAAGCCATGGTAAAGCACTGAATTTGTGCTGCATCTCCACCCCAGAACTGAGACTATGAAAGAGCAGTTTACAGGTGCTCGTGCACAGGTCTTACACACCTTCAGTTATATCCAATACATCCTTTATCACACATCTCATTTGCCTGTGCTTCAAGGCTTCCAGTAGGACTGCAAGGGATCCCAGGACCAGTGCTCAAACCCAGGAATAACTTCAGGCTGCAACAGACCTTGGACACGACACAAAAGCTAACACTTGCAAAAATACCATCTCTTTAAAGCTAAATATTCAGGAGCTGAGTTTTCTATCATCTGGCACATCTGTTTGGATGTATCTTAAAAAATGATACTTCCTGATTCACATTGACACTTTCTTTGCACTCATGCAGACAGAGAAGGGTTCTAACAGAAGGAGCTATATCCAGATCTGAACATAATTTTTATTAGTCTCATAGCTTTATACAAATTACAGCTGAAGATGTTGGGGCTATTAATCAAAAAATATTCCAAATTTTTATTTTTAAGAAATGTACAATATTTTTTCATCCTCCAAACTAATTAGACTGATAGTTCAGACAACAGAATACAGCTGTTTTCTAGACACCTTTAAGTTCAGCTAACTCTAAACTCCTGTTTCATCAAACCCTTTCCACACTTGTTTCAATGGCAACAGACTGCAAACACAGAAAAATACCCACTTTAATTAACTTTTACTCCTTTCCAGGGGGTGTTAAAAGGAAACCAAGAGCTATTACAGAGACAAAGTGAATGAGCCTTCCAGGCAGCGAAGGCTGTTACATTCAATTGTTTGGCAACACTTCTTTTCAAGACTAACAATTTCAGAGACTTATGTTCTTAACAGAACAGACTAAAACTCTTCTGATGAACAATTTTCCATCAGAAACTGCTGATTTTCTGGATCAAAATGTTCTATGGGAATGTTTATTCCACTAAAACTTCTGATGGAAACCAGGCAGGCTAGCTAGAGGGCTGGCAGACCAGCTTGGAAGCCAGCCCACCAGCCAGGCTGGCAGGGAAGCAGGCAGGCTGGCTGCCCAGCATGTCCTCTGCCCAGTTTGCCAGTCCCTCTTCCTCTAAGAGTTCAGGCCGATTATGTATTATAATGATATTTATTATGAAATTAGTCAACATTTACAATAATAAAAGACAATATTTCAACCTTATTTAAAAAATACTCCAACAAGGTTGGCATGAAAAAGTGTTCCATTTTTTTAGAAAGGTAGTTTAGAAATTTTCTTGTGTGAGGAATATTTATATTTTTGTTCCAATTCAAAACAATAAGAAAAAAATCAAGTGAAACACTGGAGTTTCTACAGAACAGGAGCTCCAGGTTTGAACCATGTTGAGCTGTACACAAATAGCTCTCTTTTCTAAAACAGGAGCCATATAAAGCTACGGCACTTCCCAGTAACAGGCAGAACTTGAAGACAGTTATTGTACAATATTACCTTTACTCTTCCAACCATGTAAGGAATTTATTAATTTAACAAGGCTTAAGGACTTACGAAAAGTGTTACTCTCTTCTTATTCATTCTGAAATGATATCTTTTTTAAGAAAATAATTGCTATCTTTATAACTACCAGGAGTTACACTGGCAGGACTTGAAAAACACAAACTCAGATCAAGGAGTTAAAACTCCTTCGTTTCTAACAGCCCCATAGAGCATCTGGACTACTTATTCACATGACCAGAAGCACACAGGCAACCAAACACAAGAACCAATTGTCACCATATACACAAATACAATTGAACATCGGACAAATACAAACTTTGCATACCATTTCTTGACAGGAATTACAGTTTTGGTGTCCAGCATGAGTGAAGAAATAAACCACCATGAATGGAAGACATGTATTTTGGTCACGTGAAATGCACATCTAGGATGTGCAGACTCTACAACCCTACAAGAGACTCCCCTATTACCTTCTAAAGGGCTAGCTATCACTGTGTTTAACTTAACAATATTCCTTATTTAACTACACTGACAGGAGCAGACCTCTATGCTCAAAAATCCTGTTCATGCTTAGAACTATAACACTTACAGCTTGAATTCCTGAAAACCTTGTAGGAATTGTCCCTAGAATAACTGCACTTAAAAATTCCAGTGATGAATAAAAGGAAGTTACTCCATTATCCCTTACCTCTCTCTAAACTTTCAGGGAAAGTCTGCATGTATTTGTTTACTTTTATGGCACTAGAGCCATACTGTTGCGTGGGGTTTGGACATACTCTTATATGAGATCTATTTCATCTTTATTATGTTGTACAGGTGAGAGCCATGAATAATCTGAACATAATGGAGAGGATTCACAAATAAGCCACCCAAGATACCTTGCACCACTGGTAAACTACTTCTTCCAGAAATCTAATGGTTTTTAACAGTTTAAGACCACCATTACAATCATCTCTACAAATATTCAGCAGCAGTAGTAGAAGCCTGCATTTAAAGAACTAGAAGCTGACTTAGAACTGACAAACATCTGGGGTTCTGGATTTTTTTCTATGCTGAAAGACCTTTGTTTCCATAAACTTCAGAAGCCAATGCTATCTGTGTTCACAGCATTTAAAAATAACTTTGCACTTACCACATCTAGCATTTTTACTCCCTGCATTGCAAACACTATATATAGCACGCATGAACTCACGTTGAAAAGTAAAGGTGACACAAGCACAATGACACAAACAGGACATATAGATTAGGAAGTATTTATAGACTGCAAAAAGAAATACATTGACCATATTGCTTGACCCATGAGGCAAGGGCAAACTGAGATTTCTTTGCCTACATGTTAATACAAAGAAGAACTGAAATATATTCTGCCCCTACAGCACCCAAACACCACAGAAAAAACCAAAAAATACTGCTAATATGGTGGTTGTGCCATGTGCCACATACTAAAAAGTTCTGAAATAACAGAGAGAAAATGCCTACTTGAAAGTACTAACATTGCAAGAAGTAGCATTGGTGATTCACACAGGGAATATTCACACAGTTCAACTTGGAGTCCTATAAATTGCAACAGAAAGAACTCCTACATTAGGTATTTTAAACCTGCAGGTAAAAAAGGTAAATATTCCTTCTAAGTGGCACCTTCCTCTAAGTCAATATTGATTCAAGCTTAATATCACAACTGTATTATTTTTATAAAATAGAGCTAACTCTGGAGTTAATCACAATCAGGCTTCTGGAACCTTATGAATAAATATTGTGAACATTTCAAATATCAAGAGATTCCATAAAACTGAGTTTGTACTGGGTTTATATCACTTGGTTAACCTTCATTTCCCAATATGAACTAATGAATAACTTCACTGTGCACTATTCAACAGCTTCCATTAGATGTGAATACTAGATCTCAGGTCACTGTTTTCAGCTGGTACAATGGTGCAGAAGGGTGCTCCAGTTCCACCTTCTTATCAGATGTATGAACCTTGCACAGAAGATGAATACCAGTTTCAACTCAGCAGAGGAGCTCCAGAGGGTGCTCATGAACCCCACCATGGCTGCCTGGGCAGATCAAGAAAAAGTTCCTGTTCAGGAAACCAAAAGCAAAGCAAGCTGTTCTGAAAAACTTCAAGTGAAGCACATTACATTGATAATGTCTGCTTCATAAATGAATCTGAACCAAAGTTACAAGGTGAAGCCTCAATCTTTCTTTAGTGTGAGGTTTTCCTTCATTTTGAGACACTACAGTACATAAAGGGCATGACAGAGAAGATGACTTGCCTGCTCACTTGCAAAGTCTTTAGACAAGGCAGCTACGGCATTTTTCCAAAGTAACAGAAGGATAAATCGTCCTTTCTTCACCCATGTAAGTGAAGTAAAAATAAATCCCTGTCATGTGACTGCAAAAAGCAGAATTTACCCAGAGCTACCCACTTCAAAAGCTGTTTAGCTATTAAGATTTTTCTCCTCCCCACTTCATCCCCCAGTGCCTTTCTTCACCTAGGGACCTTAAGTCACCTGCAGCAGATCCTCAGCTGATGTAAATCACCATAGTCCATATAAACTAACGGGAGTTTGACAGTTGGTATCAAGTGAAGAACTGCCATCAAATTTACCTCAGCTTTAAATCTTGCACTATCAAGCCCAGGAAACATTTGGTAAAGTCTGTAAGATCAAGGTCTCTAACAATGGTCCCTAAGTTTAAAACTCTGTGGTTTTCCAACAGATTTCCAAGGATAAGTAAACTGTGATTATTAACTTTTGTAAAAAGAGATCATTGATAACTCAATTGGTTGAGTTACCTGAAAGATTACATCACTTGCTGCTTTAGAAGTGTTCATGATTTCTGCTCTGGTACATCACTAGTTAGTGCTACAGAGTGTGTAACTGTTGGGCATGACATGAAGGAAACAAAACCAGATTTAGCACCCAGTCCACAAGGCGGTGCCAGTTACCTGAACTGAAACAACAGAGTTTTGTGACTAGAATTTTACTGATTAAGCTGTGTAGGGAGGTCTTGTGGGTTTCTGTCTTTTCTTAATCCAATATAAGTTTTACTGTCTCATTAGTGCAGATTAGGAAATACTTGACTTTAAAAATTTATTGAATGTTGATGAAGAACAACATAAACCCCTATGAAGCGCAATATTATTTAGGAGTCATATTCTGAGTAAACTCAGCTAATGCATAAACAAGAGTAAATATTCAAGTTTTCCATAAACTATATCATAGCATCATAGACACAACAATTAGGACTGAGGAAGCATTTTAGTTAACGCAGTTTCAGGGCTCTTACCTGAACACATTTCAGTACAAAGCAAGGAGCACATGCAGGACTCAAGGGGGTTCCACCACACTGCTGGAGCCATCCACTTTTAAAGCAGCCTTTAATCAAACCCAGACCAAGAGCGACAAACAGGACTAAATGACTGTTCTGTGGGCATAAGTGAACTCAATAAGTATTTTCAGGCCAAGGTCCTAAAAGGCTATTACTGAACAATCAAGACAGCTGGTGCTAACGAGAACCCTTACAGAGGCTGTTAGCAACTCAGAGGTCCATGACTGAATAACCGGAGACATCCTTCCTTGTCCTGCTCCCCTTGTGACTCATCTTGCAATGGCTTATATCGCACCTGATCTATAGTTGAGGTGGCGCTATCAATCCTTAAGACTCAGTGAGTCATAATTAAAGTTTTCCATCTCAGCTGAATCATCCTATTCCTCATGCATGCAACATGAAACTGGGGGACTAGAGAATTAGTATCCCTCAGGTTTGTGTGACACATCAGTATGTTTATTCTGATTTCAGATGGCTTGCTTCTCCTCTCGTAATTCAAAATGCATTTACTTAAAACTCAAATACTTGAAACCTTAAAGTGACTTAAAGGCATTTTTTCATCTTTTATATTCACCTTAACAAGCTTCACTAGCACACTGGCAGTACTGTTTCATTTTCTAATGCTGTTGCTTCCACGGAGGTTTCTTGTTGCTGCCAGGTTTTGTTTTGGGTTTATTTTGTTTTTAAAGGAAGTCAACAAAAAACCCACACCCGGATACAGTTATGACTAAGTATCAGTAGACTAGCCTTGTATGTGACATTTAAAGTGTGTAGAGAAACATAAACTATGACATGTTGTAGTACATTGTGTTTGGAGAAGGACCTCCAATGTTCACAACTCTGGCTGTTAACACATACAAATTCTCAGCACTATATAGAAATATTTAATTTACTCCTCAACTAAAATGCATCTTTGGCATATTAGACCGGATTTCATTACTCTCTAATGTGTAGTAATAAAGGCAATTGACCAGTTAGTTCCTTGCTAACTGGAAAAAAATATTTTTTTTTTCCCTACACCTGAACGTCTCTTAATTCTCCCACACCTCCCCACTCCATGACCATTAACAAGTCCCCCTACACAGAATTGCCCAGGAACTTTCTGATAAACCATCTTCCAGGGCTGGGGTGGGGTGGGAGGAGTGATAACTTAAATATATATATATATATATATATATATATATAAATCAGTCTTGAATAAAAAGCTGTCATGGAAATGTAGTTATGGACAATACTTTTATCTGTAAAATTCTTCAGGCTCAAATGGAATTTCTGGTCAAAAGTCAAAGCCAAAAATAACCAGAAAGCCAGCAGTTAGGTTACAATATGACCATGCTTCCTGGCAGGAATTAGAATCACCCTGTATAACATTTGAAGCTTATGTCTCTATCAGTAGCCTTTTTGACTTTGTGGCTTTTACCATCTGCCTTCTTATTGACAGATAAATAAAATTAAAGGCTTATTTTACCTTGATGTAGAATAAAAAACAATTTTCAACTTATCAAACATCTTGTTTTCCAGCCATCTAGTAGTCACTGAATGAGATGTTTACATGATGCTATGAATTACTTGTTATCTGTATACCTTCTAATGTTACTTCTTTCTACACAAATATTGAGTAGTAAGTAAATTCCTGCATTTTTTTACTGAAGGAAGAGTATTTTGAAAAATTAAGAAAATTGGCCAAAAAAAAAATATTTTGCTTTTTCCTTTGATTATGGGTCCAAGCAAAAAAAAACAAAAAACAAAAACAAAAACCCCACAACTGAACAAAACGTCACCCAAAAAACCAACAAAACAATAAAAAACCCAACTACATCACACCAAATAAAACCCCATGTATATATGCTTAATCTGTACAAACACAGGTCCCCACATTCCTACTAAGTAAATAAATAAATAATATTCTTAGAAAAATAGTCCCAATAAAGTTAATGAACAAGAACTACATGAGTATAAGTGTCGTTTCCACAATCAAATCCATATTGGTCTGTTGTAAGAAGCTTCTTTCCTTTTTACAATGTCATCCTCTGAATATTAGTGACAAGTAATAGATGAAGTTTTCTGGCTACATTTGTGGTCTTCTTTTGAGAAGCCCTTTATTTATAATAATATTAGGCATAGCTTTTAGAGTGTAGATGGAGTGCAAATGCAAATGGGGATCTTTCTAATGTCTTATATTTCAGTTTGTAGCACCATCTCATGAATTTGCCATATAATACAAACACTGCACGCTAATGAAAATGAGGCAGCAGAAGCTTGTACATCTATTTGTGTTCTATCATGAAACAGACTATCAACATTTGTAAAATCCCCAGAAGCACAGCTACTAAGATATATTTATTATCAAGTACTGCTATCTGTTCCATAATTTAACACTGAAGCTAGATTTCTAATGATAAACCCCATTTTTTCAAATGGTTGACTCCTCTACCACAGCTTCCTCTAAAAAGGCATCGGTTTCTCTGAAGTGTCACATGCCACACCACAATCAGGATTAAAGCTCTCCTGACATGATTAGGGAAAAAAAAAATCCCTAAAGATTTATCTACATTAAAAAAAAAAATGTATATACATGGCCTGAAAAAACATACGTGTATATACAAAATCCTTACATACAACTTGAGTCCTTTTGACAGGTGCACCAGGTCTCCAAGGAACAAACTTTTTAATACTGGAATGTTAATGTAAAGAATGCCAGGGGCTAAACAAAGCTGGCTGTAAAGAGTAGGGACTAAACTGACCTCAAATGTATGGCAGTGGGAAAAGGCTGTTTACCTCAACCATTTCTAGGTTTTTACTATTCTTTAATTCTCTTTAAAGCAGTGGCTTTTCATCATGCAGGTAGCTGGAAATTCAAAAAGTACATCAGAAATACTCTCTTAACATTGTCTATAGGAACATCCAAGCTCTGACTGCACAGGCAGCTGTCCCCACACATTCCCTGGAACTTGCCCTGAGAAGGTCTGTACAGGCAAAAACCAGTAAATGCAATATGGTTCTCCAAACCAATTTTAGCTTCAAAATTTTCCACAGCTCCCTGGCTAATCTGCCTAATCTGCACCCTGTGTCAAAGTGGTGATTCAATTCATACCTCTTAGGGTACAGGAAAAATATCCTGTTGTGAAGTCAGTGACAGATATGCATTTCTAAGGAGTTTTATATTAAGAAGGAAAAAATTGTCACCCTTTAAGCCATCCTTTGATCAACTTCTTCTCCAAGTACTTTGATTAAATTTATCTGTCCTTCTTGTTAATTTTGTCAAACAATAATTTTAGATGACGATGGCTTCACTGCTTTCATTATTTAATCCTCTAGAGTCAAATCTTGTGATCTCCATGAAGAAAAAATCTCATATGGGATTCTAAGAGTGCTTGTACATACAAGCATTCCAGAATCTTACCCAAAATAAAAGGAAAAGCAGCATCACAAACATTACCATAGAAACAAACTACCACAGACATAGTTATTAAGGAGAATGAAAAGTAAAAGCTAATTTATAAAGACAACTCACAGTCTTCAGTCTGTTTTAACAGACATTATGCTTAATAGAATAGAAACAGATTTTATTAAGCACTGAACAAATTATCAAAATAATATTATTATGTCCTTTATTTAAACAAGGGCAACTACAATCAATATAAAGATCAAATAAAAAGCCTAATTCTGCATCCTTCATAGATTTTCAGTAACATCCTCCAGCTTAAATTCATCACATCATTTCAAATCAGCATCGGATTTCCTTTTTGCCTGACTGTCCTACAATTTTCTCCATGGCATTGTCTCTGTACACTGAAGATGAAAATATCCTAGTAAGTCGCTAGGACTAGGGGCAACTGATCCTATCTAGAAGTAATCTTTCAATAATGCAACACTGTTCTCACTTTGTTTTAATCCCCTTTTATATATAAAAAATACTATTTTTCCTTATTGTCTCAAATATATACATGTCTAAATTAAGGACACAGTAACAGTGATGAAGGTTTGCCCTTGTCTTTTGAAGGTTATTATTCCTATCTGAAGCTTCACCAAAAGAAATAGCTCAAAGAAAGAATTATAAGCAAGATCCAGACTAAATTCCACTCATTTCAGATTGTGCACTGCCTTGAACATCTTCAGGTTTCCATAAATTCATCTTAATGACGAACTTGCCACTGAGCCTTTCTGCAATTTCTATAAAGCTACATACCACACTCCCCTGCAGTCTTTACTTTTTGTCTTCAGTGTCCTGCTGTTGATCTTGATATGCATTTTCAATTGCACACATATCTATCTTATCATTAAGTCTCCAACACTGAAAAAGCATACAGAAAAAAATACATATATGAAAAACAAGAACATAAGACGAATTTGTGATGAAACATACATGTACATATATGTTATAGACGTATATGTATGAAAAAACTGAATATTGTTTTTTTCTTTTTGCTTCATGGCTATGCATAATCATATATTTAGTAAGCTTAAAAACCCAACAAACTGATGAACGACTGGATAGTTTTAAAGAATCAGTATTCATTGCACAACAAAACTTGTCAGATCTTCGGATATGCTTGAATTGCAGCAACAGACAACTACAGATACTAGTCATCTGACACAGTAAACTGCTCATTGACATGGGAATTTTTTAGATAATTATAGCATG
This sequence comes from Falco cherrug, assembly GCF_023634085.1. Taxonomy (NCBI): domain Eukaryota; kingdom Metazoa; phylum Chordata; class Aves; order Falconiformes; family Falconidae; genus Falco; species Falco cherrug. The sequence goes on along the minus strand of NC_073710.1, from coordinate 13,527,436 downwards.
GGTTACCAGGATCTTACATATGCTGTATTAAATAAATCCCCGTCTTGACAGATGGGCTATGGACTGCTCACTCTTGAAGCTGAAAGGGCCCGTTCTGGGCTCCCTGCTGGCAGCAGCTTTGCCCCCTCCCAAGGCTGCGGTGCGGCAAGGCTGCACTAAGTGCTGCATCGGCCATGTAGGACCACAGCAGCAGCCTCTGCTTGAGAAGGGCAAACAGTCAAGGTGGGAGGGGGAGAGACAGGTTTGAGACCAAAAATTAAACCAGATATTGAAGAACAGAAAAAACTGAAGTATCGGTTTCAAGGCCTGCTCATCACAAACTAGACAGTCCTCCAATGTAACTATTCTGGTTATGCTTTAACTCCCACTGAAGTCAACAGTTCAGACAGCACTGCTTTCTACGTTTCACATACTTTCTGTTAAAAAAAGAAAGTGGGGAAAGTAAACGTGAAAAAAGCAGCGTACTGATTCCTCAACATACTGCCAATGAATTTTTAATGAATAAATTTTGAGTTAGTTCTCTATGCTGCAGAGCTCTCCCCGCACTCACATTTGAAGGAGAAAAAAAAAAAAAAAAAAAAAGGAAAACAGAATCATATTTCTATTTCCTAAAACTTTAAATTATTGAAGAAACCTCTTCCATTTCAAAGTTTTACAAATCCATATTATATTTTGAACAAAATCCTCAGATTTTATACCATTCCCTCTCATTTATGTTGTTACACACACCGTGGCATTAGGCTTAAAAGCTAGGCAGCAGTACTGTTCCAAAGGCAGCATAGCAAACAAGAAAAACAATTAAATTTTGTATGTTTACAAGTGAAAGTCTGCTGTAAATAACCATGTCAAGTAGTTCTTGCTGTGGGAAGGTGGGATCAGAATGTCGATAAGAACTGACTGTGAGAAGGAAGGAATAGCGATCAGCAACAGACTGCAGAAGGCAGAGCTGATACAAGAGAGAAAACTAGATTTAGCCAAGCTGTGGGATAAAGAAAAAAAAAAAAAAGAAAAAAGAAAAAAGGAAAAAAAAAAAGTAATAGAAAATAAAGAAATCCTGGTAAGCTGGATTGGGGGTGGTGGAAAGTGACCGAGCAAGAGAACAGATCACAATTCTCTGTTTTTCCTGCTGCTCTGCATTGGTCTATGTTTTTTGTTCTTTCTTCAAATATTCGATTCCCCATGGATTTTGTCATTTGCAGTAGACTGCTTCACACTGCCAGCACTGAATCTGGAACACCCAGGCTGGTGGAACTACCAGCACTATCAAGCCTTTCAGTCTAAGGTGGAAGAAAAATTATTGCATATTGACTGTCTGCAAGACCTAAGAAACAACACGAGCGAACCAAGACCATGACTACTTGGCACTATACATTGCTAATTAAGTGTCATAGGGCTAAGGGATGTTTCCTCCTTAGGCTCCTAACCCAAAGATACTCCTTTATCTCCAACTCTGCCCCACGCTGAGGAGCGTGTTAACCTGCCAGTAACTACCAGTCCAGAAGTGAGAATATGGCAAAGTACTTTGAAGCCTCAGGTAGAAAGTCCCCAGCATGGGTAGCCCAGTCTTCCTGATGTTCTCATTTCTCTCTCAAGTGTCCTTTCTTTGGAGAAAAGAGCATCTGATCAGTGATGAGTGTAGCCTTATTAAGAGTAAGGAAACTATAAAGCAATAGGAAATAAAAATGCCAAAAAGGGGTCAGACTGCAAGGTTTCCACTTTGTTAGCCTAGTCTGGCATTTAAAGATAATACAATAATACAAACAGTAGTATTCATTACTAAATGTTTTGTCAGTAGAATCATTTAAAATAATCACATTATACATAAATATCTTTTTTTTTTAACACTTATAAAGGCTTTCATAGCATAAAAAAAACCCCAACCCTCTCCAGTTCCACTCAAATCTTACACTGTCTGATAAAAAACTCTCACCATGAGAAAAAGCTAGCCGTAGCTCATTCTCTAATCATTGCCTGGCATTAAGAGTTATGAGAAATCAATTACAATCACTATTAAACAAGGAGGTCATCATCAACATGCCAGTAGCCTTGACAGAAAAGTGTGTTAAGAGCACAATCACTAAATATAATTTCATACAGATATGTCTCCTGTGATCCGTTTAAATGTGGGAAGTCAAAGGAGGAAGAAAAATGATCGCTATATGAAAGCCTATAATAATGAATAAAAAGTTTATTTAACTTAATATGCTTAATATGGCATCATTGCTGCAATTAAGTAATTCTCAATAAATAAAGAGGAAGGATCACTGGAATCTATGCAATCATTTTGATAAACTTGCAAATCAAAATAATCCAGCAACTTTGATGTCCAGCATATAAATATCAAATGGCAGTGTCCAAAGCGTCACACAGTTTTGGCTGCCTACACTTCATTAAGAAGTCTCAGTTTGGCCATTTAAATTTGTATTATGTGTTTTCTTCTAAAGTTTCACCCAAATAGATACTATGCATTATAATCTCTCGGGGCGGGGGGGGGTGGGTGGGGTGGTGTATACACACATATATGTATCGCGTAGACATACACACATATACACATCAACTGCTGCTGAATAAAAAGGGTTCTGAAAAACACAAAACAACCGTGGCCTTTATCCCCTCCCACCCACCCTCTTTACTTACTGCCTAAAATTATATTTGCTATTAAGTTTCTTCATAGAAGCCATGCACTAAGCTTCTACCTTCTGGAATATTCACAATGAAAATCCATTTAATTTCACTGGTAAATACACATTATTCATTCATCCTACTGTTCACAAAAAACTTTACAAATGGACATCTGATAATAATTCCAGAATATAAAACTGTGCCATGTGCCAACAGTAGCATCCTTAGTAAAATAAATTACTCATTTAATAATAATCTCAGTCTTGGACTTTCACTGATATTCTACTATAAATTTGAAGTCTTGAACCTGTCGGCATCCAAGAATGCACCTTCAGAATAAAACAATGAAAAACAAGAAATTCTAAAGGAATTTAAAAATTAGGTCTTCATTTCACTTCAGCTTTTATTTCCAACATACTGTTCTGAAGTGTTACTGTATTTTTCAATTTTGGGTTTTTTTGATTCAGTTTGAGGTTTTGTAAGGTTTTTTGGTTTTGTTTTTAGAGTTCGAACTACCTATAGAGATCATGAACTGAGAAACTAACAAAAAGAAAAACTCACAAATTTTAAGGAACATTCAGTTCTTCTGCATATATACATTTCAGCTGACCACAGATACCATGAGACAGCCTAGATAATAATTACGATTTCTTTTTCTGCTAGCAAGCCATCACAGTAAATATTCTTCTTCAATATATGTCCCAATACAAGCACACTGATTACCCTCCTCTTGATATTACACTGATGGGAGAGCAAACACATACATAGTTTTTTCTCAGACCTATGTCCACCACTTTTAAAAACTTCTCTGGAATGAAATCGTAGTTCATAACAACCTAAAGGTACTTTCTCATAGTCTTAAATGGCAGCAATACTTTCTGCAGTTCTGCCACTACATTCCTACGTACATTCTTGACGTTGTCATTTTGAGATACAACTTCATTTGTGGAAGAAGCCACCCTCAGGAGACAGCAATTTAACTGCAAATAGCGGCCGTTGTAGTACCAAACATTTTCTAAGAAAAGCAGGATTGAACCAACAGATGCTGTCCTTCTATTTGAATTCTGGCTCTTGAACAATTAGGATGTTAAAGAACTAACTCTTACAAGTTCCTCCTGCACAAAGAAACATCAAAATACTTCTGTGCTCATTTGAATCTCAAAATGGAAGCATATTTGTTTTTATTCTGCAAATGAACGTTACATCCTTAGCGTTGACAACCACTGTAGCAGATTAAATGGGCTGTGCAACAAGATGTACCTGCATTCAAAGTCAGTAGAGAGAAGGATGCAGGAAAAAGATAGCCGCAGGATGCAATGATAGCCAGACCTAAAGCACTTTGTTTATTTGAATTTCTTACCAGCCATCTGTATTTTGCCTTTACAGAGTAGAAGTATTGTCTCATTTGCCCTTGACAAGATATAAATTAAGAAATGCTGCTAACACGCATTCTTTTTAAACAATTGCATAGATTCTCATTTCAAAGGACATTTTAAAACCATTCTCCCTTACAAAACATTAGCATATGCTTCTTAAGTGCTCCTGAAATAAAATTTGTATCACTACAGTCACATGGCATTATTCTGTCTACAACAGCTAGTATCAGCTGCCTTGTTGAGACTTGAATCAGAAATCCCTTGCTGCAAATGTTTTCTCTAGGGTATATAATTTCACCTCTCACTCCACCTGAAAATTATAAGGCAATCTAAAAACATCCTCCACTCCTCTTTGTTGTATGAGCATCTCTTTTTCACCAGCCCACCTCTCAAAAAGATCAACATTAATTCAATAAATATATGAAAACAAAATTCCTTCTTCTCAATAACTACAAAGCTTGCTTTTTAATCAACCTTAAAAACTACTACTACTTTTAACATGTTCAATAAAAGCGATGAATTAGCAGAACAAAGCTGAAGGAATTGCGTACTCATTTTTCATATTTTTTTGATTTTTTTAAACAAGTCTTAATTAATAACAGTAAATCTTGAAATGTTATTGTGTCTTAACATGCACAACTCCTGACCTTGAAACCTGTAGTGTCTGTCATGGCCTTGCTGTCAGAACTACCATCTCTATAAGCACGTGAGATCTTGTATTTAACTAAATCAACTTGCAGTGACAATCGTTTTGGTTTTGAAATGACCTAGTGTTTCAGTTTCCCAGTATACAGTTGAATTGATTAAAGGTATTCATATTCATAATGTTATTTTACAAGGCAGGGATAAACCCAGATATTTGCATATTTTCAGACCAATGTCTGTTCAACTGAAATTCCTGCAATGGCTCTGACTGGCTTGAATTAAACTTCTATTTCTCCATCGGCTCCGGTTAGGAGAGGTTTTGTTGTCATATGTTGCAGAATTATGCACTATAATTACATTAAAATCTTATATAAATAGGCTTAATTTACCATTCTAAATAGAAAACAAGAGCACATTATTTACCATATAGTTCAGCAATAAATGGAGGAAAGTGCAGACTCTGCTAATACTGATTTAGGATTCTGAAAATTTTATAAAAAGATAGGATACTCATTTAAAATAGGCAATTTCCCTTGATTTTTCTGCCAAGCATCGGTATAGAGTGGACCTGCTACAATAGAGGCAATGCTGAGCAGAGATTTCCCCCCCCACACACACAAATTTAGTTTTAATCATACTTGACTGATTGAAAAAAGCAGCCATGCTATTTAAAAGAAGTAAAAGGAGGGGGGCACAGGGGAATAAGCAGCTGATAAGTACAAGAATAGTTAAGACAGTATCCATTGGGGAACACAAAATCGTGTTTCTTTAGAAACAAAGTGATTTCGTGCTCTAGATTTAACCTGGATGGGGAGTTATGCAAGACAGACTTAATCAGCAAGAGCCTTTCACTGGGATGAAAATACATGGAGTCTTAGCAGCACAGAACACGTGAGCTGTTCCCCACTAACTACCATACACATCATATATGTCTTCGAACCTGCCATGTAAAGCAAGCTCCTGTATTTCCTCAACCCAACTTCTGCACAGTGCTGTGGTCCTATTGATTAGGGATGAAACTTTGCAATGACAGTAGAATGCAGCAAACGTAAATCAAATCAGCAGGACTACTCCTGATTCAGTGGAAAGATTCCTGCTGAGCCCATTTTGCAATGAATAAGGCCTCACGGGGGCAAGACTATACATTACATAAGCATGATATTAAAGGAAACAACCATATTCTTTCATTCATGGTGGCATATCTGCTGCCTCAGCAACATGCACACCTTTTCAAAATCAGAATTTGGAATATTGAATTTGGCTTCAAACATTGGTTTTGCAAAATAACCATATTACAAATCAACATCTGAAATCTTTAACTCCCATGACATGGATCTGTAAAGTCACTGTAACATCAGAGGTTAAATTCAAGCACATCAGCACAACAGGTGAAAAAGTTTATGCCAACTTGACTCATGAACAGGGCATATTTTTCAGAACATTACAAATAGCAGAATAAAGATACTGGAGATTCAGGTCTATTCAAATTTCAAAGTGAATGATAGAGAGTCTGCAGTTCTCCAGATAAGCACACACATACGAGCCCTGGACAGATGAAGATTCTACCACACTTTGTATGTGTCCACTCTGATATACCAAACTTCTCTTGATGATATTGATCTTAATACTACAGTTCACAGTTATTCCACAAAAAAAACAACTGGTCACCTTGCTAGGAACTTAAATATCTAAACCCTTTCTTCTTTCTAATCAAGTTTCAGTATTTTGCTGTTGAAAAACTCAGTTTTAATTTTTATAATTTTAGTCCAGATGGATTGCAGGCTTAGATAACAACATAAAACTGGTTAATCAACTTTCATGCCATATTTATGCTGCAACAGGGAGGTTTTACTGTTGTCTGCAGTTTACCAGTGCATGCTGTGGACTATGGCCAGTGTTTTACGTACTCTTAAAATTGCAAGCTGCAGCCCACTTTGCCATCAGTGACCCTTTGCCGAACATAGATTCGGTTAAATTTAATTAAAAAAAAAAAAAACAACCAAAAACCAAACAAAAAAAAAACCATACCAAAGAACAGACACCCATACAGCAAGCAGAATTATATTTCACATACAAAATTTATGACTTCTCAGTCCTACTAGTTATCTTGTGTCAGAGAGCCCAGTTAAAAGTTAAGAAACATGCATTTCCTAATTAATTTCTTATGACATCACTATCCCCATTCTAAATCCAAGTTTTCAGCCAAATTCAGAAATTCCCAGTGTGACTGTATCTCTGGTGATCACATTTTGACAATAGTGCTGCTTTGGTTTTACTGGAGTTATTTTCCCCAGTATGTTGAAGGACTTACATGGAAAAGAAACTGTCAAATGCTGGTATGGCATTCTATGTTTTATAAATCACTTGGGCACATTTATGGCAGCAAGTAACTTAGTAATTAAAATCAAATTCTATAGCTGTTCAGAAAAGTCAAGACTGATAGCAGACAACAATTAACAGTACCATACCATATTACATATAGCTTGCAATTAACATAATTACTCATAAATTATAATGCATAATGTGTTTTGCCTTACATGACCAAGAAGCAGAAGAGTGGGAAATTACTTGTATTTCATCAACTGGCTTTACTGCATCACCATCATTTAAGCATTGGAACTGAGCCAGTTTACCCAAAACCACAAAGGCAATACCAGTGGACTTTGACCAATGCATTCAATTAAAGTCTGCCTTTAACAGCTCATTTCACCTATACATGAAGCATGGACAACATTAACCTATCCCACATTGTGGTTCGGAGTTTTTGCGGGTTGGTTTTGGTTTGTTTGGGTTTGTTGTTGGGTTATTGGGGGGACGGGGGGGACGGACGCCTGAATTTTTCTGTGGTTTTGTTGTTTTTTGTGTGGTAGGGTTTTGTTACAATAGTGTAGCACAAATCAAGTTTCTATGGAGATTATATGTGGTCTATAATTGATATTATTTAGATTAATAAATATTTGAAGATTTAACGTAACACAGAAATATGCTTTATTTATCACAAAAGAAAGGTAGTTTATTTCATTAGCTTGAAACACAGAGACAATTGATACCTGTCACAGTAGACACCTCGTTTTTTCCTCCCAATAAGAAGCATTCTGCCATTCCCAATGATAAAAAAATAAAATCAAAATCTTATTTATAGTTTAAAAGTTGTTGTAACATGGGAGGCTATAAATTCATCAGCAAAGCAGGACTTAGTATTATCTGCAGGTTCCCTGGATTAGTTTAATTTTAAGGAGAATGGGAAGGTACAAAAAACCTACAACCACAGGGTAGGGCTATCATTTGAATTGGCTCAAAATTTGGAAACATTATAGTGAGTTCCAGTATCAATGGCTTAGCGGAGTACAGACGAAATGACTAGAAGAAATATTTTCTCAGATAGTTACAAAGTCCTTTTAACTACGTGGCTCTGAATCTTGAGGGAGATACATTTCTATCTAGAAATTGCTTAAACACCTTCCTACAATAGCAGTTTTTGAAATTTCATTGTCCTGTTCTTTTCCTCCCTCTGTGAATCTCCTGTGTTGCACATTTTAAAGCCAGCTGAGGCCAGGTCATACTCTCAATAGTTAGTCTGAAATTTATATTTTATTGTCATAACTAATTCTGACCTTTCAGCTTTCCAAGAAGCTGCAGCTATTTAAACCAAAACAATTATTTTCGTAACCCCACTACTTCTATTTTGTTGCATTGTGTTTTGGTTTAGTATTTTTTAATAAAATTCAATTAATTGTCAATAATACCTTTTAAAAAAATCTTAATTGAAAAAACCAAATTGTTTCTTGCTGGATAAACTGCACTCCAAGTAATAAAAAGCTGGTTTAAATTTCATTTATTTATTGTCACGTCAGCCACCACAAACAATAACTAACTATTCTCTAAAATAATAAAACCATCCTGACCTCTAAAAACCATTTCACATTGTTTTCATTCTTTCTATAACAACGCACTCAAATGGAAGGCAGCAACAATTACAAACACATCTGATATTTTGTAGCATAAAGTGTCCAAAAACCTTTGTGAGAGGACAGGCCTGTAGAGCACGTCCAGAACGGACTTTAATGATATCCAGAAACATGCAGATTGGTTGAGTACCAGTAACACTAAGGAGCTGCAACTCATTTACCTTCCTTAAAAGATAAGTAAGCAGGGCAGGGGGGGAGCAAAATCAACTCCTTGCTGATGTGTCTACCTTGTTACTGGTTGACAGTAACAACAACTCAAGTTGACATGGTATTTGTAACTGCTACAATGCAGTCATTTTTGGGATACTAATGCAATGCCTAAACCCTGACACAAGCAAGAACTATAGACCACTTCAAAAGGATCAAAATAATGTTAATTTAATCAAAAAGAAAGGTCTGCTTTGCAAAAATATTGTACTGAGCCAAAAGGTGATTTGTTCAAAACAACACAGCCTAGGATACGACCCATAGTGGGCTGAATAGAAAAGCCATGATCTGCTTTTAACAGTGACCTCAGAGAAAGGTACACAAAAAATCCCCATAACAAACAGTGAAAATACTCCAGCATGTTTTGTGATTAGTTAATAACCAAAACAAGAACATTAATGATGCATTTATTATTAACACAAAATGTGGTTTTGTCAAGAGTTTGACTGATGATGCTAAAAGTTTAGACATTACTTCCACATGAAGCAGAAATTTTGTTTCAGAGTTTGTAGGCCATACCAGTTCAGCTCCAAACAGGAGCAAAATTAATAAACATTTTCTCAGATCTCTTACCTTCCTTGCCAGTTACATTTTACTGTTTTGCTTTATTATCTGCTTGTCTTTTTTTCCACCATTCGTGTTCCACCCTTCTTCTGTATCTCTCCCTTTAAAAACAGAAGAAAAAAGTCTTTCAGTATTTTATAATTGAAAGCATGCCATCTTCATATCATTATAGGAGCCACACATTACTTCTTTTGTCTTATCAGTTAAGTCACCACCTTGCACTGAAGAACCTAAATTTGTGCAAACCCAGCACAAGACACTAATCCTAGTGGCTACCTTAAATGGTATTAGCACACACTTACTAAATTTAGCAGCATAATTGTGGTTCAGTAAGGATTCACCTTCAACTCCAAAAATAACCTCAATAGATGTATCTTACCCTTGTCTGTGAAAGTTAAAGAGATCAACTGTATGCTCCTTTTGGAAGTCTTGGTCCTCAATGTTCAATAGCAAACAGCTGGTGACAGACTTCCCATTCCAGACCAACAGTATTTCCAATACTAGGATCTGCAGATTTCTTCACCTTTTGATACAAAGAGGCATCCTTGTTGTCAACTTTAATTTTTTACTGATCCATTAATACTAAGAAATCCTATTTGAAATAACAGAAGCCTCTGCTTTGCAAAAACCTGTCCTCTTATGCCCCAACATCCTCCTTTCCACAACTGCTTCATTAAATCAATTTGTAACACATTCTTTACAGCCTTCCTGCAGTAAGATTTCTCTGTTCCTTTACTCCTGCATTTAACTAATATTGAAAAGAACAGGTTCCATCATTAGTTGGTAAGGATAAGAAATACTGGTTTTAAAGCTTCAGTGGAGATTCAGCTATGGAGTATGGTTATTGCCAAAGTTTCAGCCATGAGTAGGGCAAGCATGACTATCACTAGTGCCACACAGATGTGGTTGTTACAGCTGGTAAATGGCACAGTGTATTACAGCTGAGACTACAGACAATCAAAAGCCATAACTACCAGGCCTAGTGGAATAAACAGTCTTCTTTCTGCTAAAAACTTCTTTTCTAGAATTCGACCAATAAGATACACCTTAACTTTAGACTCATATTGGGTTTGCCTTTTCTTGGCTTTTTTACTATTCCTGCCCAGATAATTCTATCATCATAAAGAATATAATATACTTTGTGTACCTGAATGGTAAGGGAGAGTTACAGAGCTTACTAAATCATATGTACATTTAAGCAACTCTTGATTTTTTAAAGCAGAAAAAATTAATACTGCTGTTTTACAGGGGTTTCTCCAGTGATCTTCCATCAGCCTCGTATTATATAACTACATTCACCAAAAAAATTAAAACCTTAACTCATATACCCAGGCTCCATTATGATAACTATTTTAAGTACCCAGATACACAGTATTAAGGATTGTTTCTCCTCCTGTCTGAGAAAAGGATTAATCAAAAAAAGTAGCTGTACAAGTGGGAAGGTTTTCAAAGTATGGTTCTTATAGGAATACTATATTAAGCCAAACAACACTACAGATACAGTTTCTTAAAATATCCTCTGAGAGTCTAGGTTCCAAACTTTTCCACCAAAAATCACATGAATATTGCTATAGGTTCAAATTAGATTCAGGACTGAACTTTTTAATGGCAACAAGCATATTACAGGAGCATAATACCAAATGTGATGCTGATTTCATTCATCTGAGCACCAAAATCGCAATAGCTCAGTGTCTAGACTGGAACATTGACGCACAGTCACACACAGAAACCTGAAAAGCACTGCTATTTGCTTAAGGAGGTTTAGTAACTCACATTATAAGGAGAGAGAATTGGAACCAGAAAAGAATATAGGCCTCACTAGCACTGAGGACTAACCACAACATTTTGGGTGTTTCATAAAGCTGGGGAATTCATAATTAAACACCTCATCAGAAGGAGAATTAGTTGCTTTAGAGAAAATGGGCTGCCATGGGAATCAACAAGAACATTAACATGAAATTCTGAGACACCTCTTAAAATCCCATACTTCTCTAGAAGCTAAATAATTTATTTTGGAATGCAACAAAGTAACTATTTAAAAAAAAAAAAAAAGGTGGTCATAATTCTGTCAGAACTTTTTTTCAAAACAGTGGTAATAATAATGGAAGTATTGATTCCCTTTTATTAAATAACTCGGGATACGTGAAAGAGCATAATATTTATACTCAACTTCCAACAATCTCCTAAGGTAGAGTATACTAAATGATGCAGTTACTCGAGTAACTAGTTCTCAGGTTCTGAAGCTGAATATTCTGCTATTTTATGTAAGTATTTACTGTATTCACTAATTACTGTGAACCGGGTTAGTAATTGAAATGTGCTTTTCCTATCAGATTTCTAACTGACCAGCAAGCCTTTGCATAACACAAACCAGCTGCAAATGGATCACACCAGAGCCACATACTGACACAGCTCCCTGTATCATCTTTTCCTACATTAATATGTCAATATTAATAAACCAAAGAATTTCAACTATTCATAACCACTTATTGTCTAAAATGGTTTCAATAAAAATTGTGTTGTTTAAATCAATGGTTTAAATAAAATAAATCTAGCCAACACTGTTAAATCTGTCTCTAAGTTGTTTCACTATGTTTTATAGTCCTTCCCTTGACATCAGTGCCACTGTCAGGCATTAACTATGTGGTTAGTCTTCTGAGGCTACAAATGTTCCCCAAATTCCTTCTGTTTTTACTTTTTTCTGTTTATTGCCGCCTCCTCCTCTTTAGCAATCTTTTTTAAGAACCTCACACAGCCCTTAAGAAAGACCGTGTAAGGTCGCTGCTGTTTGCAAGTACAGCCTCTGTATTTTAGAAGTTCAGCATATAGGTAACAGGTGGGGTTTCATGCTTTTTTTCTGCTTATGTCTGCAGATGGGTCTCAGTGTGCTGCAGATATCCTAGCCTTCAGTTTCTTTGGAACAATCAGCATGTGATAATCAGTGCTATACTTCCATTAACTATCCCCTACATGGTTCAGTTAGTAAGCATCAGATTTCTTTCACCCTTTTAACCAACACAACTAGAAAAGAAAATCACAGTCCAAACCCCTGCTTCATCACAAAGTGATGAAACTTTCCAGAGGGTTACAGAACTACAGCCTATTACAACTGTTCCATTATTGCTCCCAGTATTGCCTTCAGTTGTTCTCTTTGTATGATATACAATTCACAGTAGTGGGACTATCTTAAATGAAACATCTATTCATAGCTGCGGGGTCTCCATAAAACCAATGATGACTTTTAGTCCTACTTGCCAGTGTCCTATGTTTTTACACATATATCTAGCTAACAAGAAAGAAAAAAATAGTATTGGGAAAGAGTAAAATCAAGCCACCATTAAGTAACAGAAATGAGGAGACAATCTTCCATTTAACTGGAAAGGCCCTTATTACCTATTCTTATAGAAACACTTCTGAATCTGTCCGTAAAGCACAGTAGTTCTTCCCAGCATTGGACTCACCTGATCAGATATCAGAAGACACTTCCAGTGAGCCCTAAATTATGTCAGAATTTTTTACAACCCCTCTCTCCTTAACATCAAACACAGGAATGTCACAAAGAGACCCACAGGTTTAAGAACTGGTTTGAAAAAAAGAAATACTGAGGTGGCTAAACCTATGTTGAGGCAAGACTAGTTAATTCAAAGAGGAAGAAGGATGAACTTCTCAGAGCTTGCCTACAGCTGTGGAGGGCATCACTTGTTTGCCAAACAATAGTGATGTTGAGGGGTCTGTGGGCTTTTTTAGGATCCTGTTGTTCTTCAAGACTTACTAGCTGTAGTATCACATAATGCCTACTTCTGTTTGTGACTCAACAGAAAAAACTTCATTCATCTGTCAGAAATCAACAGAAACTTTGGTGTTGATCATAGCACTGCCCTGATCCACGCTCACAGCTCAGGATGTGGGTGGTGGATTCTCTAAATGTATGGTGTAATGGGGCTGCAATTCAGCCAGGAGACCACTCGCATATGTTTTGATGAATGAGGAATATAGATTTTTTTCTACCAATTCACAAAAGGCATTTCCTCACTGCATTTTTTAAAAGTAGAGTTTCTACTGGTGCAGTCCACATTTGACATGGTAAAATTAACAGCCATGTAAAAATTTAAATTGTGCACTCCTTTTAAAGAAACTGAGGAGCTTTACATAACCCGTAAGTCTAGTCTCTTCTTATGAAGAAACTAAAATTTAAGACATTTAAGTGCCAAGCAAAACATCACCCAAGCATTTTGTCCTAAACATACCTTGTGTATCTTTACAAATTATGCTCAGACAAAGGATAGTGTACACTTGCAAGATGCATTGCCTCCCAGAGCGGAGCACGGCAGAACAGACAGGAGGACAGGTTTTTTAAATGGCATTCCATCACAAACTCTTTACATGCCCTGCTGGGAGCGATTTCCAATCTGCCTTACGCAAAGGAATGGAGTCTCTCTGAATATTCTATATATATATGTATTTTATTTTTTTTTTCCCTCAGTATGCTCAGGCTATGAATGATTGCTTAATATTTTTCTTTCATCTATCTGCTTAGAAGATGTGATGATAGTGGAAGGTAAGAAAATTCCATTATCACTAGAAGAAAGCTATTTTAAGTAGTATGACCAAGATTCAACCACATATATTTAATTTTATAAATATTTTTAACATCAGACTGCATTCTTCTCATTCCTACTCTCAATTAAAAAACAATAGGCAGAGGGTTAAAGGGCTTCAAAACACAAGTTTCACTGTTGCATGGCATCAATTTTCTTACCTCTGTAAGAAAACTTACAGAACAACTTTCAGAATATGATATATCATTCTCTCACCCAAATTTTTTTTCCCTCCTTGGCTGAAGAGCTTCCATGGACAAGAAACCTGAAAATAGGTACTTCAAGAAAGAAGCATCTTGGTGTGTGTTCATAACTCTATAATCAAGCTCAGATCCTCTTTTATCCTGATTGTTAACGATCATGGTAGAGCTAACAACACTAAGTATAGAGCAATGCTTGGGAAGCAGCTCTGCTTGGTAGCTAGCATCTGCTATTACGTACATCAGGAATTTCTATATGTGGAGAAAGGGTTATAAAAAAAGGGTTTAAGTCCCAATACCAGAACTATAAAGAATGTACTTTATTTCAAAGGGTTTAGTCACCTGAAGAAAGCCTAAAACATCTAACTCTACAGAGCCTCTGAAATAGAATCTTTGATCAGTAAATAAAATAAAGTGGGTAACCAAACTTCTTTTCAAACTTTTCTTTTTTCATACATACATGGGATTTATTAGGCAATTTCTTTATTCAGATGAATGCTCAGCATCTTAAAGGATTTCAGAAACAAGCCCATACTAAAATACACTTCAGTATGAAATCAGCAGCATTTTCAAAAGTAGTCATTCTACTTATATTAGCTATGAAGCAAATACAGAAGTGTTTATGAAATGCATACAACAGCACATGAATAAAAAAACATGCCTTAATTCCACACACTTTCAAACCTACCAATATGAGCAAATATATTTTCTAATTTGGATATCAGAAAGTACAAATTGATCATAAATTATCTAAAAACTGGTTTTAGGAACACCTAGTTGTTCAGATTTTTGTTTTGTAACAGTAGTATTCATTACAGAAATGTACTTGACATTATAGTTCACGTGGCACTCATGATAATTCTGTAATAGAAACTGGCTGCTATGATTTCCTGTAAAAAGCATGATTCATTCTGGACCAAAACCAACTTAAATACTTTCTGCTTTCACTTAAAAGTTAAGAGATTTCTGGCATAAAATGTTAAAATTGATTAGTAAACTGTTTTACTGCATTTTTAACCCTTCTTCTCAACCAAAAGGCCCTGAAAACTCAAGATGCCACCTACAACTTGGTTAAATTAATGAAAAAGTAAGACCAATGGCAATATAACTGTAATATCAAAGTTTATATTTCACTGAAGGTCCCAATGCTAAAAGTTGTGGACTCCTATAGATGGCGAAACATACACTACAAAATTCAACAATTACTCAGCTACAGAGAGGTTATTTGATCCAGCCAAAAGCAAAAAGACAAAATGTAATTATTTGGCAAGAAATACACTTCATTTTTACCTTATGATACTGAATGTTAATAAAAATATTTTAAGAACAATATTCACCAGATTGCTTTTGAAAGCAAGTGATACAGGATGATAAAACCTGTCAATATTTAACATTCAATCTGAGGATCTCACAACCCTACATTTGTAAACTAGGTATTAAAAAATTTTGCCGGGTGAATATCCAACACTTGGGACCGCTTCCTGCAAATCCTGGGAGGAAACATGGAGAGCAAGGTGCCATGAACCCCTCAAGATCTGTCCCTATCCTTACAGGGTCAGTGAATAATTTTGCAAGTAAGTCCCCTAAAATGTTATTCCCATGTTACAGATAAGAAAACAAAGAGAAAAAACTGATTAAAGATGAAAGTCCATAGAAAAAAAAAAAAACAAAACCAAACAAGAGAGACACCTAATAGCAAACCCGTCTCTTTCTTACATTGATTTCTGGTTTTGTTTTTATCCATCATTGCTAAAACTCACTTCATAGTAAATAAAAAGATTCTATTGCTTCAGTTTCTCAGAGAAATCTGCATGTGCAATCCATATTTCCTGTTTTCATCTACTAAGGGACTTAACCCCTACAAACTGACAATAGCTACTATGCATTGGAAGAATTATTTAATTTTTCATGTGGAATTTTCTGGGTTTGTAGCTTCTATGTCCCCTTTGATTACTTAAAAAATATATATTTTTTTATATTTTTCCACATTTGTGGGTTTGTTTAGTATCAAAAGAAGCTGAAATGCAGGGATTTGTAGGAAAAGATTTTTGTTCCTGTACAAGCATCAGTGCAGCCACAGGTTTCAGCTACAGCCCTGCTGCTTTTATTTTTCACATTTGATTAAGAAATAAATATAATATTCTCCTTATTTGTAGTTGACAAATCTCTTCTGAAATCTGGAGCCATGCTGATGCAAAAGGAAACTGAAGCCCTGTAAGTTTACAATAAACAGACCCTGATTTCTGAGATAGTCCTCTCAGATTTCTAATTTAACCCATTGGACTCAATAAACTTTGAGTAAGATGAAATTACAATGAACAAGTAAATATACACATGATTGGTCACAAATACTGATCTGTCTTTAGAGTCTTCATTTCATCCTATTCTCTGTACCATTTAAAATATACTTGATTGGAAAAACTAAATTCCATTTTTAGTAACAATACAGTAATGCATAAAACACTATTTATAGGTGTTTGAGAAGTATTGGGAATTTTTTTTTTAATACAGCAAATACAAAATAAACAATATATTACATAAAATAAGTTAAAGGCAACAATTTTTGCATCTTCTCTACTTTAGATATGCCCTGGATCCTTCCGCATTTGATTAAACAGCAAACATATCCAAGAAAAAAATTGGATTTGCCCTTTTTTTGAGTTTCATAAAACTAAAATTCCATATTTAAAATCTGTTAATACCACTTGAAATATTATTTATAGCCCTTTTAAGAAACTTTCATGGCAAACTTACATGGTATGTAAGTTCACTGTCCATAAATTTGGTTTTGGATGGCATGCCCTCGTCAAAACATGTCATTCCTAAAGTCAAGTGAGTATCTATAGTCTACAAGACTTTCTCAATAAAACAAGCTTTTGTTAATCATCAGGTTCTTCCCTTTTCAACCACAAGAAAACCATCACATTTCTAAAATCAGCAAGAATAACAAAAACTGGTCTTGCAAATAAGTATCAAAGCACTTAAGATCAAAACCCAACAGTGTTTTGTGTTTGTGAAAGTGAATCGGAATAGGACTTAGGTGACAGTTTCTACACAGAGAGAAACTTCTTGCAGCCAGAAAAGTGAGCCAAGTATCTGGCCCAGATTCTCTAAAACATCAGAAGAGGCATTGCTTAGATGATGAAATTCCATGATAACATTCCTTGTGTCATAGGCTGAAGACTAATGGTAAGCTTTACATGTTTAAATACTTTATTAGATTTACACAAGTGGATTTTCAGCAGTTATTAATATCCCCTTAGCTGGATGCAATAATGCATTATCTTTGGCTCTTCTCTGTCTAAACAAAATACACCACCTACTGTAGCCACAGCTATTGAACACATCATTGTCAAGAAGCCGCTCATTTATTGGTAATGGCAGTTGGCCATAAATGATCTGACAGGAAAATGCCTCTGCTTGGTGTCAACAGACTAAGAGAAACTATCTTTTATGGTTTAGTTGGTAAACTTTTCTTGTTATTCTATATACATGAATATGGATTACTTTCAAAGTCCCATTCAAAGGTTCCATCTATGTGATAGAGGCAAACAAAACAGTCAAAAAAACCTAAAGCAAAATTAGCACCTTCATTTTCAAAGATTTATGAACATTGATTTTTAGCTTCAAAACCTGAATTTTAAAATAAAAGTGTTGTTAGGTACTAAGAGGTATTACTGCTTTGTTAAGAACATTATTTAGGTCACATAGACATGCTCACAACCTATATACATGTCCTGATGTTTAGACAGTCTATGACATTGTAGTAGCATAAGTGAAATTAAACATCTCCTCCTGTGTCTTATAAGACCACCTTTATTTATGCCACAATCATAATAATTATTTGTAAGCCATATTACTTGCCATATTACTGGCCCAGAAATAACTATGTAAGAAAGGAGTATGCATTTACAAAGAAGAGCTTCTAGAAGCTTTATCATAACATTTCCTCACATCATTCGATATGCTTGGCTGGAACTCTGAGTAAAAATAAATTATCACTTTAAGTTTGAAGGTGTACTTTTGTAGTGGATTAAAATTCATGCATCTTTTCATTTGATGACTGCTTCAGGCTTTCTTTTTAGGCAGCTTCAAAAGGGGGAATATATATATACTTTTTTAATGCTGAGCTGCCTTTTTAAGCTGGACAAATAGGAGTTACAATGTGCTCCAAGGGAAACAAAAAAGGAGCACATTAAAAACTGTCACTTGTATGAAGAACATAACTCCCGAAATAGACATTTCGACATTTCCAGGACAAATTCAACACTATCACAAGCAGACTTCTAAAATATTCTTATTAAGTTTGCTGGGAAAGTAAAGCATCTATAATACAAATCCCACCAACTTTCAAGTTTAAATGTCACTTTGCTAAACATCTGACTCATTATTAGGATCTAAAGAGTTACAAAGCCTACATAGCCATCGATTTTATCAACAGAAAGTTGATTATTTTGTTATTATTCAGCAGAATCACTGAGATAACCAGTTTGAATATGCCTACAATCTTCAACTTTGTTCAGAACGTAATTCTGTGCATAGTGTTTAGTCATCTGTGCCTATAGAAAGAAATTTAGTCAAGAGAATTGTAACATAGTTTATATAGCTCCTAAAATCTTAATTTATTTTGGTAGTAGTGTATTTTTTGCTGTAGTAGTTACATCAGTATAGCTCCTACTACTCTGGTTCTGCCCCAACACCAGAATACAGTTTAGTCCTCTGAGTTTACTAGAATATATCGCTCCAGCACAAACCCCTTTCTCTAGAAATGGCTATATCCATAAGTGGAAAAGATGCCACTTTAATCAGGATATTATAGGAAAGGAACGCAGAATATGATGTACAGAAGTGATTTGAGAACCTTGTCCCTAACCTACAGGTTTTCAATTCACATCTCACAGGGAATTATGCAAGGCATCTGAGAATGAGGGTCAATGATCAAATTATTTGGTACAAAATTAAACCCCACTTCCACAATTAATTTTTTGAAAGGCAGACAGGTCTGATTCAGTAGGGATTCATGCACATTCAGCAAAGTATTAAGGTCTATGAGAAGCAAAACAGTTGAAAAATTCTGAAGAATCAGACAGCTGGTAAATAGATTAGGAAGATAAAATGCCATAACAATTTCTAGGTGAATAAAACTTCCAAAATACTTTAATGCACAATTACTTGTAATGGAAATAAAAAAAAAAAAACAACTGTGCTTTTCGAGCAGAAAAGATGGAAATTTATTATTAAATTGTCCTACAACACTTTTCAGAATCAGCCTTTAAAATTTTACACCAAACGCCATTTTATATCACTAGGAAGAGCTGTTTCTTTCTGTGCTCTATAAAAAAAAAAAAAACTGGCAAAATTAAAATAAATAAATAAAAATACTATTAACTTTTACCACCACTCAAGACTGGTCTATACTGTTCAGGTAGGCAGTAGGATTGCCCCTGGTTTAAAGTCATCAACATTTACAAGCTCTTCAGAAGAATCACTAATAGATGGCATAGATACCTTACAACCACAGCAAGGGGACAGAACTATAACATGATGTAAAAAATAGTACATTCTGTAATTCTTGGCAAAATGGTACACTTGGTTTTGTCTAATTACTGGTGGGATGTTTCTTAAGAAAATATTCAGCAGGACAGTGGGGCAGAGGCTCTAAGAGTCTCTTCACAGTGTTTTCCTTTCAGCAGAGCTGATCTGCAAGAGCCACGCACTGCAGAAGGCGGAGAACTGTGCAGAATTCCCATTGCGGCGCATCTAATAGCAATTATGAACGGCACAATTTAGGTGGATACAAACCTTAAGAAATTCCCAACAATATAATTCAAAAAAATAATAAAATACCTTTGTAATCACCATGTTTCAATTCTCAGGAAAATAAGAATTTTAAAATAAGAATCACCTGTCAGAAGTTGCAGCCTACAAACTCCAGCAGAAAAGGATTGTTCACCATGGTTAAGATGCCTGACCGAGTGTTGTCTCAGCTGCCAAGAGCACACAAAGAATTCATACAACTTAGCCAAGAGCAATTCTTTGATCTAGCAGTGAATCTCCATATTACTTTCCAATAATCTTCACAGATTATGTGTGACCTTTTGCTGTTTCACTAATAACTACTCATGAAATATAACAACATATAACTTAAACGTGCAAACATTTACTGCAACAGCTAAAGGTCTGGCCAAATGAAATTCCTGATGCTGCAGTCATGGAATACACGAGCAGGCATCATAAATCTAGAGTCAATTCTGTATGCCGAGTTGTGCAAATGAGCTCAGAACACACAAAATCCTCTGAAATTGAGAGATTCAAAGTAAACGAGGCTTTTGGATAACACTATATAGTAGTTTAATGTTCTGATTTTATACATGTTGAATAGCAGAACAGGGAGAGAACTTGCTCCTGACTAATACATTATCCCAGGAGTAATGAAACAGAACTGACAGATGCGAATGAAAGCCATGCTGATATTTTCTAAAGATGTATTGCTTTTTTTCTTAGTAAAAGAAAAATAACAATGCTTTCCGGGGAAAAGCCAGTTCTGTACAGCCATATTTTAACGAGGTTCAAGCAGAACAAGAGTATCAATAGGAGCCAAAAACCAACAAAACAAAAATCAGAAAGAACTGATAAGTCAAGCATCTGAAATGGATAAATTCATTTTACAAGGCACAATAAAATTCTCTGTTCTGTACATCAGACAGTCATTTAGAGCCTACTTCACAGTAGCTCATTAAAGATTTCTATTGACTTCTGTGATCTTTGGTACAGGTGCTGAGATTTTTGTAACTATAAAAAGATACTATTCCAGTTTGCACAGGTGCAAATTACAGTACAAGATGGAAGAAAAAATAAAATTGAGACCCTAATGTATCCTTTTATGGCATAAATAACAATTCAAAAGGTTAATCTAGTAACACCGCACAGATGGCTGTTAAATGAGACCTTCTCTGGGTTGCTGAAGGTGAAGAGCACTGAAAAAGTCCAAGATTTGTCCCTCCATGCTGGAGGAGATTGCAATCTCAGATTATAAAACAAACTTTATTTCACTGATTCAAAAAGCAATTAACTTCTCTTTTTTGATATATTACCTTGATAATGCTGTATCTACAACAAGCTATTTTACCTTGTCATCTCAGGGTTTTTTTATGCATACTGTACATATTTAGACCAAAATTTACTCATTTTCTATGCTTCCTGAAAGAGTTAGTTTCAAATTTCTATTAAAGAGTGCCAGACATACAGCAATGCACCTTTTTTTAATGATTCACAACATTGGTTTCCTTCCATAAGGAGTCTTGCAGCATCGGGTGTAGGCTAGAACTTCACCACAAATCATAGAATCATAAAATCACGTCGGCCAGTAAATACCCCCACAGGTCATCTAGTCCAGCCTCCTGCTGAAAGAACATCCAGGAAGAGCAGCAACTGACTCACATTTTTCTTAGCCTTTTTCTTTTGCTCTTGATGCACTTCTCTAAGACATTACAGTTGCCTTTCACATCCTTTTTTTTTTTTTTTTTTTTTTTTTTTCCAGCTCCAGCTGAGCTTTGAATTTTCTAAATCTACCCTTGTATGCTGAGGCAGAGTCTCCATATTTCTCCTGGGGTAGCCCATCGTTACTTTTATTTTCTCAGTACCTCCTTCTTGCATTTGAGCTCAATCAAGAGTTCCTCACTTATCTGGCCTTCTGCCATACTTGCTTGACTTGTAATAGACTGTTTTTGTGCTTTAAGAAGGTTGTCTTCGAATATCAACCAGCTGTCCTGTTTCCCTTAGACCGTCTATGGCAGTCTTCATCAAGCCTGCCAAGAAGGTCCTTGAGTAAGCCAAAACCTGCTTTCCTAAAATCCAAACTTGTGATTTTCCTCTTACTTTATCTTACAGGATTTTAAACTCCACAGTCTGATGGTCACTGCAGGGAACAATGCCCTTGCCCTTCATATCTTTGACCAGTTCTTCCTTGTTTTTGAGGAGGAGATACAGCAGGACATCTCCCCTACTCTCAGCTCATCATTTATCTGCCCCAAGAAAATGTCTTCTGCTTGCACCCAAGCCTATTGTGCTTCCAACAGAATTTGGGGCATCTGAAGTCTCCCATGGATACAACAATCTATGTCTTACCTACACATGTGAACATTAAAATTTGTTTCACCAACATCGCATCTCTGTGTCTATTGGCAATGGCACCACTATACCCACTTTCAAAGGCAGCAGTGCTACCACCTTGTCCTGTTTGCCCCTGCAACACTGCTACTCAGCTGGAGTATATACTACTACATATGCCACCTCCTGAGAGTTACAGGTGTAAGGTCCTACCATCCAGAATGAGTTAAATGATCAGCATAGCAAAGTGGAGAACTAGTATAATACATTTTTATTCTCTGTTAGCTTTCACTGCCTATCTTCCTAGTGTGGCTGTTAGTTGTTAGATTGTAACTATCCTCCAACACAAGATGCTGTGACTAAAAGCCAAAGTACTTTCTCATCAGCTTGACCCTCTAACTCACATCCATGCAGAGGGACACAAGTTATCGTATTTCACTGCATCTACAAGAAGTGTGTCAACAACTCAGGAAAATAAATAGTGTAGGAAATTGCTACCTTTGCTTTTAGAAGCAAGCAAAACAAACACCACTTGCTCACAAAATTTTTTGAACAGCATGAACAAGAGACTTTGAAGACACACGATCTTTCCCTTTCTTTTCAGCTCAAACAAGGAACATTTTTCTCTTCTCACTCTTCTTATCTCTTCATGTTACAGTGACTTTTTCCTCCTTCATGCTTAGGCAGTGGAACTGAATGCTGATGAGACAAAACTAGGTGCAACACTAGACAGTCACTTTTAGTCTGATACGCTGAGCTGCTACCCACCCAGCTCAGGCTCTTTTAGTGACAGACAAGCCAGACATACTAAACTGCAATGAGTTTTATTCATATATGCTAGGCTGACCAGGTCAATCAGTCATTCTTAACCTGTGACAAATAGACATGATTAGTTGGGGGAGGACTGGAAAAATAAATATATCTTAACAATTCTGACTAATACGTTACATCTTTGTGAAAGAGGTAACAGCAGCCACACAGCCAAATCCCACTGAAATTTCCTGTTCACAAGAAAGACATCTTACTTCCAAAAAACCCAAGATATTTCCAACTATGTTTACCTGAAAGCTCAACAAATAGCTATGACAAATATTTTAAAGTACCTTATATGATGACATAGGCACTGTGCTGGAAATTTCTTAGCTTTCCAACAAATTATGGTATTGACAGATCATCGTCATGCCAATCTATTAAAGTAACTACTAATTTATGGATGAAAATTCAGTAAAGAGTAAACATTAGAATCTAGGGTCAGATACAACTTCCTCAAAAAAATAAAACAAAACCAAACAACAACAACCTCACCAAAAAAAAGCTTCTATTGTCTTGATTTACAATATCACTGATCACATGTAAAAAGCTGGTAAAACTGCTAGAGATCTGCAAAAGAATAAAAATTTCAAAGCAAACAAACTTAACATCTTAAAATCTTTAGGATTACATTGAAAATCTAATGCAGCATCTTGATCCAAGAATCAAATCAGTAAATTATATCTCATTACTTAGTGTCAAATATAGTGCATAAACCCCTTTTTTTAATTTTCCCAGTCATTTACATTCATATTTGGATATTGTCACAAAGTTTCCATGATGATTAACCAAAATTCAGAGATCTGGGGTTTTTTTGAGCTATTTTGTGTTAGCTCGCAGACTAAAATTGCACAAACTTGCAATAGTTAAATGGCTTAATAGCTAAAATTTTAATTCCCAATGAAGTGCAGTATAAATACATTGGGAATATTAAGTTTCATTATGTTTTTACAATTCATGATCCAGAAGTAAGCATTGGAACAACTTTAAGAAACTTCAGCCATGAAGTCATGAATCTATTTTTAGCTAAAATGATCAAAATTTTACTTCTAGCTGCCAATCAAGTCAAGTGGGTTTTTATGCATTTTGGAGACAATGTAGCCTAAGGCCTTGCAGGAAGTTAGAGCTGAGAGCATTGCAGGTCCTTACAATTCTTGATCTTCTTTCTCAGGCCATTTTTACTTTTCACAACTAGGGAACAGCCAGGATCTCATTCTCACACGCTCATAGTACAACAAACTGAAATGAATGTAGTTCTGCTGGTGATAAGAGATGGATGAAGGAATGGACAGGAGGGTGAAAGCCAGTGGCACACCCAGGGAAACACAAAGCATACTTTATAGGGTAACGCAACTCCTGATTTCATAGTGCTAACGCTCCAAGTCATGGTGTGTACATCGGTTTTAGTCTACCTTTCCGTGGCTATATAACAGACTAAATGGAACAAAACCAAGTCTTGTGCAAAAAAGCAAAGCTCCAAAAGTCATACTGTGCTACAATAATATTTTTTTTTAAAAAATATAATATGCTCAGTATGTCATGAGATCTTTCTAGAAATTTAACAAATGCTACCTAAAATACTCTATTATTTTTTTTTCTTTAATTAGTATTCAAAGCCAGCATGGAAGGTTATTCCAGAACTTCATTCTTCTAACAGAAATGGTATTAGATTTTAATTTCCACTCTAAGTGTATTTATGCTTTTTTGTACCAATTTGATCTCATAGAATTATTATTTTTAATTTAAAATAATCCTTCTCCAATATTTACTGCCTACAAATTTTCAGAAACAGTAGTCATTCCCCCTCTCAATCTTTATTTTGATACACTAAATAAGCCAGGATCTTTTTATTGCCTCCATTAAGACTTGTTCTTCATTCCTCTCATAATACTAGTACCACTTTTCCACAACTGCTCTTACTTCCCTGCATGTTTCTAAATTGACACACAACTACTACCATATTATATATACATACATACCAAAAATGAACTATTTTATTACAGAAGTTAATAAAATGTACATTAGAGTAACATTACAAAAGAAAACCAAAACAACAAACCCACAAAAACCACACCACCAAACAACAAACCAATAGTTCCGTACAATTTATGCATCATATTTGGAAACTGCATTCCAACATGTGGATTTCAGTGTTATTTCCTAAGCAAACTTCAGATTAGGCTTAATTCCAGAATGGCTGCCAGTGTTGACAAAATTTTAAAAATAACAATAAAAATAAAAACAAAAAGAAAAATAAAATAAAGTCAGCGGGGGCGGGTGGGGAGATGTAAATTTGAAATCTGGAAGAAAAGTCACCCGTGACAATAAAAATTCTACACAGTTTGCTGTCAAACGATAATGGAAACTGGTTTTGAGAGAGGCCTCACCTGAAGATGGAAAATAACATGGATATGCTATTCCTTAACAGAAAAGGACTCTTGAATTTCATACAAGCCAAGAATTAATTTTCATATGACAAGTGTACAATGGTCCCGGTAACAGACTGTAAGGAATAACACTGGTGGTCTACTTGATGAAAATTATTTAGGAATTATGATCTACACCATGTGAAGTTCTGCCAGATAGTTCCCTGTGAATTAAATGTAAGAAGTTAGGCCTTAATTAAGCTACATTCTTTCCAGTTGGCCTTCTTCCCATGAGTCTTACTTAGACAGAAGGGTATTTGCCTCTAATCTTGAACCTAGGCCTGAAGCAGCTCAAGATTAAGTACACTGTGCATCTCTCCTGCATTTTCCAGGTATGTATCAGTATACAGCCAAACAATTTAATCTCCATTCTCAGAAACATTGTACGACTGCAAAAGACAACTTTCGAAAGGGTTTCCTATTGTTTAACAGCTTGCATGAGTATTAGTAGTTAACATTAAGAAAAAAACCTCAAAGAAAATATATTTTAATTAACACTGATTAAAATTTAAGACGTGAAGCAAGAGCATGAATATGAATTACAGTTCATATGCAGAAACGTGTCCTTTGCTAAGTACAAATAACATACACAGAAAAATATGACAGAGGAACACATTTCACACCTTAGCTACTATACAAAGTTAAGGACATGAAAGTAACCTTTTTGGTTTGTTATGCCTTCCTAATTCAATTAAATGAGACAAACTAAGATGAGGATTACTTTTGCAAAGACTTAGCGCATTATTGGTGTCTGCCAGAAAGCTTTTTCCCTTTTTTTACTTCCTGTAAGAGAAAACAAGACAATGGCCTTTGAAACCTTCTATTTCTTAAAACACAAAGATTAGTACTTAATAATGAAAGCCTTTTATTAATTTCATCAACAAGGAACTCATTTGACATGCTATCTTCTTTTTCCACACTGGCATTAAATCACATTGCCAAAAGAAGAAAAAAAAAACACACACAAGCATCAATATTTTTAGTGCAACCATTTAGCAGTGCCACGATTTCTTACTGCCTTTTTTTGTTAAAAACAAAACAAAAATTTACTCTTTTCCAATAATGTGTCCTCAGAAGGACTTCAGAATGTAAACCAGATTTACACTAGTTTAGGGAAATGTCAGCACTTCACAGGCACAACAGACAACACTCTTAAAACATACGAATCTGAGTGCACAATAAACTATTACAAGTACACACAGCAAGTTAGCTACTCTGCCATGCGGGTACTCCCAAAAAGAGCTAACGCACTTCAATTTGTGCACCAAGGTGAGACATCCAAATCATCCCTTCTAGGAAAAAGCAGTATGTGTAAGGAACAAGCTCACCAAGCATCCTCAAATGAAAGCCTAAAATCACAACACTGAAACAGAGCTGTGCTTGTATCTGTCTGCAAGGAACCTAACCTTTGTGTGCCAGTCTCAAACACAGCTCCTTACAAGCATCTAAAGCCAGTTGTGCAAACAAAAAAAAAAATAATCTGTGAAATACATTTAGTGTAAATAGAAACTTAAAAATGAAACTCCAGGGGAAGAAAAAAAAAAAAAAAAAAAAAAAGGTAGTTTATTGATCTCTACCCTTAACTAAACTACTTACATGTCTGAAATGGAAGCAATATATCTTTATTTACACAATTTTTCTCTTACTGGTTTATCACAGATCCTATAGAAGAACATCTATCTGCATATCTTGTTAGCAGTATCTAGCGCATTGCCTACAGACAGTTTTCCTGAGTGTCAGCTTCTGCATGTGAATCCAACACTCTCTCTCACTTTCCTTTTATTATACTGAATAGCTTAATTTCTCCTGTTTTTCCCATTTGTTGAAGATTCCTGTAGAAACCATATTTATAACCCAGATACATCAAATAAAGTGACATTACACTTCTGTTCCTAGAGAACAGAGACAAACAAGAAGCATAATTTCCTTTTACATTATTTGCTATTGTCTCTGTCTTCATATTGATGCTCAGCTCCTACAGAGTAGGTTGCATGTTATGTAATAGCAATGTGTATTGATAATGCAGTAAACAATGTGCAAAAATCTCATAAAACTTGGTCAGGCAAATCTATTCTTCAGAAGGTTCTGAGCCAAGCTGGTAACAATGCCCCCCTGCCTCAGCCTGAAAAAAAATAGAAATATCTAATGGATACTTAACCTCATCTTGCCACACAAGCTAAATAATCCTTTCTTGATTTTTTTTTTTTTTAATGTAAAAATACAGTACACATCATAACAAATCATTTGCTTTTGATTCTCTTTGGACATTTTGACTGACTACAATATGTCTTTTCAGACTTGCCAGGTATTATAGCAATTGTTAAATAAAATTTCATTTGCGCTAATAACGAAAATCTGTTACAAACTTCATGTTCCAGTTAGCATTGCATACAGCGTGCACAGAAAAATGTCCAAGCTAAACGTAACACAGTGTGACCTAGGCTCTGGGCAGAGGATGCTGTTGGCTGCCTGAGCAGCACTACTCTGTATTGTCCCACTTCTCCCCCTACACACACCCTCCTGTCCCTGTCCTTTACTCCTCATTCACTGTAGGCATTTGTCTGCTGAGAAAATAGAGGCTGACAGGGAAGGTCATTGTGACCAATTGTAAGTCTCAGCATACAAATGTGCCTTTTAGCTGTTGGCTCCACAAACAGTGACCGTGTCGTATTATTGATAAATCCTTGAAAAGACTCTAATGTATCTTCATTTCAGAAAACAACTGCCTTCAAGGTTGCTCTGAGAAAATAGGCAGCCAGAATGCTGAAGAATTCTCAAAGTTGGCATTCTCCTGAAGATTAAAAGATAATAACACTTCTATTAGAATCACTCTGCTACGCTGTATTGATCTCATCAGGGAGGCCACTGCAGGTCTAATATGAACAGAGCAGTTTTAGAATTAATCACAGGGGTTTTTATTATGGTTCATAGGGCTCCTCATTCAAATGGCATCGTTTGCAATATTTATGGCCTAGATTGGTTGCCATTATTAAGTGCAAGTGTGCCACATGGTGTCTGGCCTGCTGTGTTAAAACACAAAGTCATTCTTCAAAAGTAAATCTTATCTAAACTATGCACAAAAAGCCAATTACTTTTTGATTTACATTTTAATTTCACATTCAGCGTTCCCCTTATGTACAAAAACCTTACTTAATCTTTGTTTTGGATTAACTAGCACAGGCATACAAGGTACACTTCGTATTTTAAGCAGACTGTTACAGCATATTAATGCACTCTGCTCAGAAAGATATATATTTGGTCAATGACAAGCTACAGTTTCTCCATGAGAGAAGTAAATGAAAAGGTAGAAGAAATATAGCATCTTGGAAAGTGGACTGGCCACTGATCTTCAAGATAAAACTGATTCATTAAGGCTCTCAACTTCGACTGTGCATTTGAAAATGAAAAAAGTATTTGCCATAGCAAGCCCTCACTGACCAGTTCCAGTAGTAATTTAAGGTACAGCTCTTTAATTTCCATGCTCCATGCTTTTTTAATTTATTTTTTTAAATCTTCTTCGCCACTTTACCTATGCTTAGTTAGATCATTCCTGTTTACCAAATCTCAACAGTATCTTCTTGCCATGATGGTGACAGAAGTTTGATCTGAACAAAGGTGAATGAATACATGCACTCCCGATGCTAAGGCATTAAATGACCTAAAGTCCTGCGAAAATGTTGGGGGGGGGGGGGGGGCAGAATGTGGTTTTGGGTTTATTGTTTTGTTTTGGTTTTTTTTGGTTGGTTATTTGGTTGGTTGGTTGGTGTTGTTTGCTTTGGGTTGGGTTGGGTTTTTAAACCAGCAAGAACCTAAGAAAGCACTCTCCTTTTCCTCACTGAATGCCAGGATGGTCAAACAGGCTGCAGGAGCCTGCAAGCACACTGAACAAACAATTAAGCCCTATCAAGCACACTCAGTTTAGTTTACATCTATACCTCTATGGCAGGGTTAGCTAACTTACTGTCATGTTCTTAAAATCATCCCATACAACAGCAACAGAAGGAGTGCTGCAAACTGTAGGAGCAGGAGGGAAGGGAGCTGTTTCAGGCTTGTTACAGGGGGGAAAGCGTACTGGTTTTGTCACGGACTCAATGTTTTTTTTTTCAAAGCCTATGACCTCTCTGAGGTAAACAACGCAAGCACAGCAGAGCTGCATCTTTCTCTGTGGAAACTACACAAATGAGTAACCTTTGCATAGGCTTCCACGACTGGCAAGGCAAACTCTGCAAAGACTTGATTAGAATGAAAGATGAAACATTTTGAAACACATCCCTCAACTCCACAGCTTCTCCAGGATGAATAATTCTGACATTTCAGTAAAGACCTGGCCCAGTAGCCACACAAGGAACAGCCACACACACAGAGAAAAGGTTGTGCCTGCCTTTGCACGGCGAAGGGCACCTGCTGGGGCGCTGGGGGCTGCCTGAGCACTGCCCAGTCCCAGCAGCCCCCGGCCCCTCAGGGGCACAGGCCAGGCCGCAGGTCGGCCCGGGGCGCAGGGCAGCACCTGGTGCCCAGCCTGGCTCCCTCCGGCACCGCGGCCCCACCGGTTACCTCATGCCTGCCCGTGGCACCACCGCGCTGCCCGGGCAGGCCCTCTCTGCCTGGCCGCCACCTTGCTGCTCTGCCACGGGGGCTCCTTGCCCCGGCCAGGCAGCTGGGATCCGAGGCTGAACTTCCACAAAGACTAACAGCAAATACGGTGATTTTGTCCAGAAACACATGGAGGAAGGGTGGGCGAGGGCAGCATTTTGACTGCATCTCTTGTTAGCGAGGTGGAAAAGCAGCCCTGCTCTTGAGGCCATGCTTACGTATCAACATGACTTATTTACAAATACATACCTAGGTGCAGACTTCGACAAAATCAAGTCAGAAATTGCATTATATACAAACAAGGTCCTCCTCCATAACCAAATACTTTTTGTCCCATATAAATTTATCCAAACTACCATCTGATTTTTCCTCCTTTGCAGTTTTTACCTCTTTCTCCTTTAGTTGCTAATCAGAAATCTGATGGAAAAGATTTGGCTGTTGGGATGGTTTGATTGTTAAAATCAGCCTTACTGCATAACCCCTGAAACCCAGGGTTTACCTTCATGTTTCCATCACATCCTGGTCACTCTCAACCGCTCGTTGGCAACAGTTTTGGAAAACATAGTTACACCTCAGATCTTTCCCACACAGCTCAGAGTTTAACTAAAAACCATCAGCACTATCTGAATATATGAAACTGTTAAAAAAAAAAATTCCTTTCTGAACGTTAATTATTTAAATATTTTTTTTTGCTGAAAAGGGTTTCCAACATCCCTGGTAAAGTATGTTTACTTTACAGTATGGTAAACTAAAGGTCCATAGAATTTTTAGTGAATTTGGGCAAGAAAACTGCACTGGTCTTTGCGAGGCCATATAATGAATCTACACACCAGTTTCCCATTAAACCTAACAATTAATCTGTAATAATATGAATAAGAATTGTCTAAATATCTCTGTTACCTTTTGAATCCATCACATTGTCTTAATTCTATTTGAAAGAAAGCCTTTATTACGATACTCATTTAATTTGAGGGACTAATTGTATGTGGTAAGCACATACCTAAATGCTTTGAAGGACAAAAACACGTTTAATGAACTTTGAGAATAACTGTATTTATATGCTTAGTCAATGCATAAGAACAGGTATGCTGCTCTACGCTCTTTTGTCCTGAAAGTGTGATGTATTAAGCAGTAATACTGAAAAGACAAAAATAAAAATGAATCTGCAAACACCCCCCCAAACGCATTAAAACTGCAAGAGATATATTATTTCAGGCTTTTAATTTGGTAGCCAAAACCAACACCAAGTTCTGCTGAGATGCATCTTCTCTCCAGTCCCAACCTATTCACATCATTCCCTGTCTCAATTCAGTTCTTCCAGGATTCTGCATTTACACATATTTTTGGATTCTTCTAGACTAAATGACTTGAGAAACAAAATAACTTTTACAACAGTATCATATATTTGAATACACACACACACACTTTTCATCTTTCACTTATACTGACCCACTCATAACTTCTATAAATAACTTGCACTGTAAACAACTCTCTTAATGGCTACCAATGAATACATGGGTAACAAAGAAACCGACCCACCTGAATTTCAGCCTGAGAGCCAATGACAGTATATCACAACATGCTATTAAAGCTGTTTCTTCCTGCTTTCTATGTATTTTCTATACTTAGTGGCTTATTCATACATTTGATGAACACTTTAAAGCCAACAATATAGCATATGATGTCTCCTCAATATTAACAAAATCAGAACTGAGATTGGAATACAGAGGTCTGAATCCCTCTCCTCTCACAACATCCTATGACATCCACTTGTGCTCTTATTCTGATAGCTAGTGAAAAAAAGTAATATTTCTTTTTAAACCACTACATATTTTATGTGTAACAGAACTTCTGAAAATAAGCATTTGGATCACAGCACCATCTTATTTTCCCATCTTTACTAGCTAGGCTCCTGAAATAAAATATTGACTATCATTCTCACCTCTGACAGATTCAGACCCAAGCCTCCTGGAGTGAAAGATTAGGAAGATAATCCATTTTGAAACCTTACTGCAAGATATTAACGTTTTAAAAAACAAAAGTGATGGATGAATATTGTTCAGGTCAAATAAGATCAGAGTGCTAAGAAGAGCTAGTCAATGTTAAGTTCCAACAAACACTGTATGAAAAAAATCCAAACCATAAAATCGGGCACCAAATTTGAATCACAATGTGAATTTAAACACTCATATTATTGCTAGTTGGCGTCTGATTTAAGGATGAAGTTATAATACAGTTTTTAAGTTTATTCCTTACGTACCATAGCATGTTTTGGGAGAGATAGCTGTGATAACCACACCGTTATCATTATCTTTCCATAATGTCATTTTCAGCAATTTCCAGCCTCTTCTGTATGTGCATGTTTCTACATACACACTGTGTATCTTGATACACACACACACATACACACCCCATGCAGTACCTTTTCTACCACTAAATCGAGCTTTCATATATGCACACACACACAGAGATATATATATATATATTTGGAAATGCAGCCTTCTGAAAACCTTCAAGTGCTGTGTTCAAAACCTGCAGATCATATTTCAGGCTCTATTGGATTTATAATTTTTTTTAACTGAAATTGCCTATGCAATACTGCTCAAGTGGTTGTCATTAATTATACAATTCTATTTATGTCATAATTTAGTGTGCACTTGAGAACTGCAATTCAGATTCACTTAGATTTAGTTGCCCAGCTAAAGGGAATGAGACTAATTGATACATTAAAAGGGTGAGACTTTGACTGGGTAAGACGAGAACTCCCAAAACAGATATAACCAGAAAACATCTCCGGAGGATGTCAGGAAAGGCTGGTTTTTAAGCTGAATACATGGAAACTGTCTAGAGAATATAAAACAGGGCAGCATTCCTCATTGGGGCAAATTGCCCAGTTCCACCCAAGGTTCAAGTATTCTCTGTGCTTTTACACATATTTAGGACATTCCTTAGAGATTTAAGATGTATACTACGTAGGACTCAGTGCTATGCCTCCTGTAGCTTTCTAAAGGAAGAATGCAAAACAGGGAACCAAGCAGGCAGGATTTCCTGAAGAACAGACAAAAGAAATAGAAGACAAAGATTTTTTCTTAGACCAAGTTTTAAGTAATGCTGCACTGAAACTGAATATATTTTGACAGTTTTATTAAATGATAACGAAGTTGGCAACAAAAAAGCCCAACTCAAAAGTTTAATTTCTAGAAGAGAGATCTCTAGCAAGAAGTGAGCTTTGTGAATGAAAAGAGCATGACGGGGTGCAAACTACTGCTGTAAAAGCCAAACTCTTGATGTCCTCAGGCACCCTGTTACTTAAAAGGCTATGCAGACAGTGACCAGCTCCATTAATTTTACTGTTTAGCTCAAAACACAAAGCATGCACCAACAGCCTACTAATGCATACCAGCTGTGACACAGCAATAACTGTGAGTGGCACTCTCTCTAATAGAGTGCTAATCTGCCTATATTGTATATATGCTTTAAGAATCCTTATTAGTGTAAAAACATTAAAGATATGCACCAGGAATAATGTTATAGTTTGTCAAATATGGCTCTTTCCCATAAAACGTAAGGCATTCGCTTTGTAGCTTGACCCAGATACTATAATGCTATAGAACCAATCCAAACAGGTGTGTCACCATTTTTCCTTGAGGTTATTATATAGATGAAATGGTAAGAAACTGCAGAACAATTATAGAGGCACCCCTCAAAATAATTCCTTAATTTCACTTGTTTTCTATCATACGTACTGTGCTAGAAACTGCAGGTGACTTCCTCAGCTTGAGTAAATCCATATATTCTGTTCTTTATAATGATTTTCAAATCACCAACCAAAAATTGCTTCTAGTCAGAAGCTGACAGGCAATATCAACCCCTCACAAACATGTTTTATTTTCCTATTGCTGAAAGAATTAGGAACTTAACAGTAGTAAATGTTTAAATACAGTTGTCCTGCATCAAGGTACCTTAAAAGAGCACAAGTTGCTGAACTTCCATCTAGCACAGCCATGACTTACAAGTCAACAGGTAACAGCATCATCCTATAAGGAATTACTTAAACATCACTGCACTGTTAGTAAAAACACAATGAAGATATATTCCTAACTCTCAGCAAAGCTTGATAGCTCAGGCTCTGTGGCAGAATAATACAGAATCCCGATCAAAGCTGAGTCACAAAAATTCAGAGCAAGTATCTTCCCAGACCTGGTTTTGCAACTGCTCCAGGAGCGAGCCTGTGTTTGCTCACTGTTACCAAATGTGTACCCATGGCTCCAAAGACATAACAGGGAAATGACTGGAATTATGCAAGTAGCATAAAGTTTCAAAGTATTAGAGCTCTCTGATCCTAGGCGCTGTCAAAACACGTAACAAAAAGGCAGGGATGAGTAGATCTGCCAAAACATGCTTAAAGGTGTATGTATATCCCTGTGCGATGATTAGATGTTTTACCCAACAGCGTTAGCTACAAGCCAGCTCTGCAGCTCTCTATTGTTTAGGCCTCCCACACAACCACCCACGCAGCTCAGTTTTTTCACAATTAGTCCAGGCCAACAGTGACACACTCTCACTTCTCAGCTGCCTCTGCCTACCTGTAAAGCTGCCAGGAAACCAAAGAGCTCTCCAGAGCGCCAGCACCACAGCCTAATGCTGCTTTACCTGGACACTGCTGTCTGCTGCCATCCCAACCCCTGCCTCTCTTCAGTGTACTTCAAGATCCCATAACTGAAACACAGTTTGTCTAAACACCACCACCACCTCACACCCATGAAAATACCTGGAGTAAAGGTTAAGTTTAAAATTAAATTTCAAATGTGGAGTTATCTCCTAATTTCTTCCCAGCAATACTGTTTGAAGGAAAATATGAAATACTGCAGTAAAAAGCAGCACATGCATACATCACGTTCTTCCATGAGTTATTTAGCTTTGATTTTGGTGCAGAAAATAAAATACAGTTGTGGACTTCAAAGTCAATGACCACTTAGAGAAGGAAGAAATTCCCAGAATGAGTTGTCTCCAGTCAACTGATAATGCACCATTTCAGAAAAACAGTTTTAAACTGTCATTGACCTACTTATTATACGCTTGACTACTTCCTTGAACAGAGGAAAGCCATGCATGACTACATAACAGATATAAAAAGCAGATGATATACGGACTTCCTTTTGATGGAATCTGATTGCTGGTTTCTATAAATATGAAAATACATTTTTGTGGTACAAGCAAAGAAAAAACATGGCTTAGTCTCCTAGTTATTTGAAAATGCAAAGGTTTTTCACTGTGAGAAAACACCTGGACTCTGCCTCGGATGGAATGATGAACATGCCTCAGATCCCTACAGTGTAAGTCTGATTATATCTTCCTAACTCCCGTTCAGGGTTTTAATATGACAGAGATTCACTGTGAATACATGATGAAGATTCATTTTCATTTTCATACTGGGAAGTGTTTACTGAAGAGAAGCTCACCTGTCAATGTACATTGACATTCTCCCTAATTATTTTTGATTCCCCATGCCCTCATCAAGTCCCTGTGATCTTCACCTAGGGACCACATCTAAAACCCCAGTTGCCTTAATCTTTTAGATCAAAGTGTGGACTGAATACACTCCAAGTCAAACTATGGGGTAAACCATTTCAAAGCTAAAATCATAAATAATAGGCAGGAAGTGTGTAGCAGGGGGAGGCTGCATAGCACTTTTCAACTGAGGAACGTAAGACTACCCCTTAACAGAGCCATCACTGAAGTATAAAGACCACCTCACTAAGCCCACAAATAACATGAGCTTTAGAAGGGGGAGTGCAGATACTTGGAGGTGGGTAGGGTGGTAGTTACACCTTGTATCTTTTCCAGCTTACAAAGTTTCAAAACAAGACTCAACACCTTGGTTTAGAAACTAGATGCAGTTTTATTTAGGCTGACACCCTGCCTGTTCACCTCCCAATGAAGAAATATACTGGCAAAGCTATTTTAATGCTCACAACAAAAGTCCTCCTAGAGTTTCCATGCCCAGCAGCAGCAAAGACAACCCAGGTTACTGCAGTACAACTACGGTACCTCCCTTGTGGCCCACCATGCACATTGCCACAGAGCATCAGTGGGACCCAACACATTTATGCTAAGAGCACAGACACTTTCTACTCAACCTGCTTAGCAGCTTGGAAATCTCTCTCCAGCATGCTCTACTAGACCACACCAGTGTGCCTGGCATAACTCAAGTTCAATTTATCAGGGGCCACTAAACCCATGGTGTTCATTACCCTGAGTACCTCTCATTCAAGCTGAACATTAAGATGCTTCTACATCAGGGGTCCTCAAACTACGGCCCACAGGCCAGATACGGCCCCCCAGGGTCCTCAATCTGGCCCCCGGTATTTACAGAACCCCTCCACACCCCACACCCCCCTGCCGGGGGTTGGGGGGGAAACCAAGCAGCCGCAGATGACCTCCTGCCATTTCATCCGCGCGCCGGCCCCCTGTTTAAAAAGTTTGAGGAGCCCTGCATCCACGCGCCGGCCCCCTGTTTAAAAAGTTTGAGGAGCCCTGTTCGGCATCAAATTGACTCTCAGTTAAGTACAAACAGATGAAATGTCCACTACTTGTAGTAAAGCTACACTATTTCTACCAAATACAAGTTTGTTGCTGCTGTTGTAATTATTAGACCTTCTTTACATGCTCCCCAATTCACTCTCAAACTAACCCTATTTCAGAAGTCAAATCACCATATCCTAACACAAATTTCTAATTACTAGAGATGGGGAAATTGTTATACTCCATCCACAGTTCCTGACAACAGTGCCACACCCACTTAATTTCAGCTGCTCATATTTCTCTGGTATAATGAAAAGAATTCGCACACAAGGAGTGCTGTGCCCATTCAGTGCCTAGCTGCATACGTCAGATTATCAACTGCCAATTCATACTAGTTGAATTCCTTCCATCAATGATAATGAATCACTTCTGTTAGCATAGGGTTACACACCATGTGTCTGACTATCCTTTTTCCCTCTGAAAAAATCATCTGAAGAGCTATATACTGAATTTTTGGATATGGAGAAATTCAACATTAAAAATTATTGATGCCCATCATTTATCTGTTTGCATATACAGTCAGCAGGTTGGGCATAGAATGTTCACATAGCAGCAGTGGATTAGTATTTTTAAACAATTTCTATTATTGATTTAACCACTTGAAGCTGCTGGAAGCAGAGTTCCTGTCACAACTGTTAATGTAAAAGGCATTAGGGAAAATCCCTACTGTGAAGGTGTGCAAAAATGTTCACATATAAAATGGTGAGGTTTCACTTTTCATCAGCATCATGTACAACCAAAAATCCCCATTTTTATTCAGCTTAGTTAGATAAGAAACATGAAAGGGGAAAAGCTACTATTATCTTATTCTCATTTACTTTAGTCCTGTTTAAAGACCAGATCCTGCAGTCTACCCAAACTGAATAGTACTTTTTTTCCCCCCTTAAGTTGTTCCATTAAAGCTAGTGCAGCCACTTGCAGAGCAAGGCTATTCAAAGAGAGGAAGGGTATGCATGTAGCTCTGCATGATCACAAATCCATTAGCAAGATCCTTAAAAAATGAAGAAAGTAGCTCTGTCAGAAGTTGGAAGGAATCAGACCCTGCAATACTTACAACAGCTCTTGGCCAATTCAAAGGGTAATTTAGTTTCGTAATCAAGTTAAAGTAAATATTACTAAGTGAATAATTGACTTCCAGACCACATGAATCAAGGAGAAAAAATCCATTTAATTTTAAGTTTTGTCTTCTTCGCAGCTTAAAATTCATTCTGATTGAGGCTGGATGTGAAGTCATAGTCTAAAAGCTACTTTAGTATAGTTCCACTCTTGGCATGTCTTACATTGAATATTCCCACTCCTAATTTGCTATTCTAAAATAACTCCTGTGTAGACAAGCTCTTATAAGGTTCATGAAGGAAACATTTCAAAAAGTGTAACGATTTTCAAATTCACTGATGGGCATTACATCTTTCACTTATCTATCATGTTAGTGGCATCTTTATTCTAAGTGATTATTTCATGGATGCAAACAAAAAATTAACATATTATTGCCATGTATCAACTTCTTTCGTTGCCTTGACAACGCTGCAATTCAATTCTGTCAACACTGAAAATTTAAAAGTACAAAAATTTGGAAATTGGGGGAAAAAGCTCCAAAATATAAGCAAGTATCAAAACCCAAGCACATACCACTCTCACCACACAAATCCAGATGTATTTCACTTGTGCAAAATAAGAAAGCAAGGTAATTCTCATATGTAAGTGTAAAAACTTGCCCTATCACTACTTCAAAATATGCCTGCATCCTGAACATTTGTGTGTGCTTACACTGTGATTAGGCACGGATTAAAGTGTTAAACTACTTCAACTGTTTCACCAGCATCTAAGCATCTGTAGCTCTATTGACTTCAAATGGCATTCAAAGCATCACTACTCACACTGGAATGAGTGTGACCTACAGACTTCAACAATAATAGTCAGAAAAGCATAGGGGAAATGCTGAAACAAGTTGCCTTTTTAAAACATTACTGATCTATTCTGGTTTTCTATACAAAATTGCCATAATAAACTTCATGGTTCCCCACTAAGCTGCTAGCATGCTTTTTTAAACCTGCTTGGTCCAACTGATACATAAAACGGGTCCTTTGCTGCTTTCAAATACATATCTGGCAGAACTGCAGATTTGAGTAGAATGATTTTCTATTTGTATTAAAAACAGACAAATTACAAGAAAAAAATAAAATTAACCAGAGCAGAAATGAGATAATTGCACAAATTCAGCTACTAATCAGAAAATTTATTATACAGAACTTAGTCCTGTAGAGATCCAAAAGTCTAAGGGTACAGCACAAGTTCAACACAAAAATTGTCTGTTTGCATGCAATATTTCGGTGAGGCCGATTCAGAAAATACTGCTTCTGAAAAGCAGTATGACTTAGATTTATAGTGCAGGAGAGAGCTAACGTACCCACTGAACCCATGGCTCTATGGGTATGCCGCTGTTTGACAGCCCTATTGTTGATTATACTCATTTTCTACTTCAGCAAGCAGCAAAATTTTATGAGATCCACCCCCATAGATGTTTGTTCCCTGACACAATCTGGTCTACAGTTACAGAAGTTGCTAAATATGATTATTGCCTGAGAAGCAAGGAGAAAACAGAAATATTATAACCGAATATGCTAATTCTAGTGATTCTTCTTCTTGCCCCCCCCCCCCCCAATAACATCAATATGAGGCACTATCATTCAAAGCCCACAAAATCTAGAAACAGAGAAACAGAAACCAGTTAATTAGTAGAAAGAGTGTTCAGTTATATTTTAAAATAGTTCATGGATGATATTGCATTATATCTTTCTCAAACAGTAGTTGGGTTTTTGTCGGTTTTAAGCAAAGATTAAAATGTTTGTAATTACCTAGCTGTCAAACAGTTGCATGGGTGTAAATGGGGATAGAACTATTCATTGCTGCTGGGACCCAAATCTTATATCTGTAATAACAAACATCTGATAATGTACAGAATAAAAGACATATTCTGGTGCAAATCCTTCATTCATTTTTCCTGTATGTAATTTTTCTGAGCAGTCTGGTGTCATCCTGTAAACAAGTTATTCTCTTCTTTTGCTGTTTTGCCCCTCTGAGTAATTTAACTGAAAGCAGAGCCCTGTGCCCTCTACCCTACTTCCTCCCAGTGACTTCTGATAAATTGAGGTATTTTACACCCTGCATCAAGCAGGTGTATTTGTCAGTAATCATTCTCCCTGCTGCATTAAATTGCATCCTTTCATTAGAAAATGTTGCCAAACAAAGCAGTACTCTAACAACTTCTCATTTCCAGGCATATTAAAGGGTTACATCTTAGACCAATTTCAGTTATACATTTAGACTGAATCTCCCTTAGTAACATTGTCCCATTCTGAGCTGATGACAAAACCTGAGCTATCCATATGCTTAATTGCACTCATAAATGGAGCTCTTAACAGTCTGTGGTAGTGATAGTGTTACTGTTGCTGTTTATGGAATTGTTCTCCGATTCCCTTTTTTGTAAGCTGAAATATTTTTTCCTAGGAATTGCACACATTCTGATTGAGAATGGTATTTTTCATGAAATGTACTTGGCTTGTAAACAGCAGCAGAAGGGAAAGGGAAGGCAAATGAGAAATAATGGAATGAGGTAAAGAAAAGGTAGCTGTGTACACAACCTGAGAGGAAATCATCCCAAGTGTGATCTTGGGCACAACCAAGCTCCACAAAAGGGGCATCAAGTTATCCAAGCATCCAAGGAAACCATTTGGTCCATGTGTCTTGTGGCAACCTCTTTCCAGACAAATATTACCTGCCAAATTCCCTGCTAGGGCATATCCCAGCTGCCCAGCCCGGACAGCACCTACAAGATGGTAGGAGACAGTACACAAACCACAAAAGAGATCCACACTGCATGTTTTTCTCAGTATCGTGTCAGCAAGGAAAGGATTCAGTTTTGTGAAGAAACATGAAGATGCAAACATAATGATCTTTGTTCATAAAGTGATTCCTTTAAGGTAAATTATCCACTTCTGGAATAGTTCAATGGGGAAATACACCAGTCTATATGGGTAACAAAACATTCAGATCATATAATTTATGTTTTCTTAATATTCATTGACACGAAAATTTCTCTTGACTTGTTGCATGTGTTTTTAATCTTTTCCCTGGTGTACACAACGATCTGTATTATCGCCTACGAAATGTCTTAATACAGCATATTGACCAACACTTTGAAATTACATTCCCATTTCAAATGGGACACAATTTTAAAATGGCAACAATGGTTCAACAAATAATGAAATAAATGATTCACTTAAGCTAAACCGTTATGCCTCGGGTTAACAGAAAACAAAATTGCTGACTGGAAAAACTCCTGTTTTGGATGGGGAAGACACTCTTGGTAAATACTATTTCTAACTAACTAAAGTGAGCATGACTGGGTGGTTTAAAACACTTTCTGAAAATTATTTTCTAAACACTCATGCTAGGACAAAGAATTCTAACTCTGGAAAAGTACTCTTAAAATCAAAACCTTTACTGAATTGTTTCATCTGATTGAAATGCTGCTTTTGAAACTTGCAAAAACTAAAAAAAAAAAATGTTACAGAATACATCTTTTTTTCTCTCTGCTGTATGTATGGGCTTCCTCCTCTTCACTATACTAATATGGAATTTTATCAATTTAGATGTAAATGCCTTCCTTATAGGCAATGATTGCTTACACCATTAAGGATTTTTGGAAGATTTCTGAAACTATGTCTATGACATATCTGATTCAGTTACATATCTCACCACAAGCACCACTTGGCCAGAGGTGATCGCCCAGTACTGTTCTGCAAGTATAAACACTAACATTAACAAAATTATACTCTTCATTCTATTGCAGGACATCTGACAGGAAGGTTATCTGATATTTGCTAACTGGTTAAAGCCCCTCACCCTGTAACTACGAACTGTCAAAAGGATATAACGATAGAAAGATCTTCTATAAGCTGCAAAGAAAGTATTTAATGATTTATAAGCTGGTCAATGGGGTTTAAAAGCACTCAGACATGCATTAAAATGTGTCTGAGACAGGAGCTTGAAGTTAATTTTCAATTGATTCTGTCCAGCAAATGCCACTTAAATAAGAACATCAGAGTCTGTATTTTTTTCTTCCCTTTTTTTCTTTCTCCTCCAGAAGGAAAAAGCTTAATTAGAAAGATATCATTCTGGTTTACATCTCATAAAGTACGTAATTGCAACATTTCAATAATAATTTTTAGATGTGTACCATACTTGAAGTAGCTTAAAGAATTTGATTCCCTACAGGGAGCTGACAATTATGTAATACAGTGCACAAGCTAGATCATAAAAACACTAAGTCTCACTTAAGTCTATTTTACCTTGCAAATTTAATGCTCTTCTAACAAGAAAGAAGAAGTTAGGGAGAATCAATTTCACCATTTTAATATATAAAGAAAAAGAGATCTGACTACAGCCTGAGAGGCTGGAATCATATTGATTTTGCTGTTTTTCACAGGAGTGTAATATCAATTCTGTGTGCAATTATTTTGCATTACTAATCAGCTCATTACAAGCCAGTAAGACAATGTTAGTTTATGGTACAATACACTTGCGGTTCATTTGCCAATACCAATAAAATTTCACAATGTATCAGGTAAAATGTTTTTTTGTCATTTACGATATCTATAGAGGCTCATCTGCAGATCTGCTTTATTGATAATGATATAACTACCAGAGATGGTAAAATCATGTTGCACATGAGGAAATACATTTACAAAAAAGCAAATGTCTTTTGGTCTGTAAATTAAGCATCTGTAAAGCAACAAGGAATATCTAGTTAAAGGTACTTAAATTGGGTAAGTATTCAACTAGTAGCCTTTTTTACAAGTAATACTATATATCTCAATTCTGGGTCCCTCACATGCAAAACTTGGGCACAGCCACTGGAACTGTCATCTTTAACAGTAATATCAAGATTGTTAGCAATAACAATATAGCCTATGACACTGCAAGAGCCACATGATAGAACCCTTCTAGATCCACAAAACTTACAGAGCATTGCATTACAAAACTGTAAGCAGCATCTTAAGATGGCTGGCCAAATTTAAAATTTCTTCATAAACTTATAATCTATATACTGCAGTTGGGTTTTGAAGCTTCAGGAATACTTCAAATATGCTGAAATTTTCTATTTTGTTTTCCTGCAGTAGTGTTTTTCCCATAATAAAGTATGCTATAATTTAGAACACAAAGGAGAAAGAAAAAATGATATATTGAGTACTTGTTTATTTCTATAAATCATAAAACTTATTAAAAAATATCCTCTTGAAATTTATTTCAAATAATGACACAGAATAGGAAATGTAAGGACAAATAAACCACTTACTAGAAAATAAAACATTT
Organism: Falco cherrug; assembly: GCF_023634085.1. NCBI lineage: Eukaryota > Metazoa > Chordata > Aves > Falconiformes > Falconidae > Falco > Falco cherrug. The sequence goes on along the minus strand of NC_073710.1, from coordinate 13,484,358 downwards.
ATATATATATATATATATAAAAATTTACTCAGCCTAAAATTATGATTGCAGAGTCCTTTTAGCATGAGGTTTGTATTTGCAATTTTCACGAATTATTTTGAGGCATCACAGTTGAGAACAGAACTTAAAGCCAGTCCCCTTCCATGTATGGTGAAGTTCTTAAATACTTTCTTCAGTATGTCTTGTCTTTTCTTCAGCGTTTCTGATTTGGTTCACGGTATACTAGCTATCTTTCAAGAAGCAGTCAGGCTATAATATTTCTTCTTATTTCCTACTCAGGTTTTGTTTATTCCACTATACTGAGATTTGCTTTTTAACCACTGCAACATTTTGTGGTTTTGCAAATAATTTATCTTCATAACAATACTCTGAGTCAGAAAAATGGCAATACAGAGATTAAAGAAGAAATTGTACACCAGAATACCCAACTGAGACATGTCAAGTAGGACTGCTATGTGAGTAGGACTTCATAGTGAGTAGAACTACATGTATACCAAGCTGTTACAGTAATGAAATCCAGAAATACTGCTAATAATGCCTAACATTTCTCAAGCCAGATACTACCCCCCAAAAAAACCCTAAGCACACACACACAAATCCGAAGAGCCCTGTGATTCAGAGGTCAGGTTCCTCCCCTTTTCCAACAGCCTGCCTACCCAGCCATTTTGCAATATTTATTCTGCACTGGAAAAGTTTTTTGTACATTCTGAAATAGGATCAAGTTGAAATAGATGACACTAAGACTTCCAAAAGCTAGACCTTGGCAAGTTTCAAATCTCTGCTGAAAAGAAAAGGGACATGACCGGCTTTTAAGGAAAGGCCAACAAGCATACATTTTAAAAAAATGAAATAATCCTTTTCCTAGTTCGGTCCTAAAAATATGTCTACATATAAATGTCTACATTCAGCTAAGTTTTCCAAAACGGTTCGATCCAAAGCTCATTCCCAAACAGATGAAGACAGATATTTATCATGGGAATTATGTACAGCCTCAGTAAAGGGCATTTTTATCAGTATAAAATACCTATTAGGCTTGTTTGAACCAGATTACTAGAATGTCAATAGCTTTGAACAGTCACATACAACTTAACAACGTAAGGTTTTATGCTAGAATATGACTTGTTCCACTCCTTCTTCCAGCTCTTACTTTTATTATTCTTACAAATGCTTACTTTATTCCATCCTGCCTGAATTAGATGCGTAGTTAGGAACATCTTCAGTTTTCCATCAAACTAAGTAATTTGGATGCCAAAACCACTCACCTAAGTTCAAACAAGCATCCCAATTCTCAAAAAATAAAAGATACAAATCACACTTTCACAATCTAGCATATTGCTATTATGGTTTTCAGACAAAGCCACTAAATACAAAAGCTTAAGAATAATGTTTATCAACAGGTATTTCTTTGGAATTTCTGATTATATACCTGTCACTATTAAGACATACTACTATTACAGCATGTAAGACTGTAACTTCATGTTTTATAATACTGTTATGTATTTCAATATTGTGAGATTATCTGCTAGATATCATCCTTATTAGATATTAGGCAGTGTATTTATCATACTTAAATGCTTCACAGTTACCAAACCTGAGTGTATTTTTATTAATGTACACAAGTGATAAGAAATACAGAGCACAGCAGAAATTCAGCTGAGAACCAACATTACCATCCATTTCAGAGTCACTAATATTTTTTATCCGTTGTGAAAGGTGATTTGCCCTGAAATGAAATGTTTATCTTGGATAGTCTACCTCACAGCAGTATCCCTTCTAAATGCTCCTTGAAAATACTTTCAGATATTATCTCACTCATATTCCTCCTTCCTTCTTTCCTTCCCCTATTAAATTCTAGGCAGAAATATTTGTTCTTCCTTTTCCCTGCTTGATGTGGATAGATTGCTGATGTGAAGAATTCTTGTTTTGTATATGATACCATGCAAGGGGCACCCTGATGTTTTTCTAACACTGAACTCCATTTAGCGCAGCAGTACTGATAGACTAGCTAAAATACCACTGCTTAAGCAAGAAAGGAAAGTACAACTACGGTAATAGTTATGTTTAAACTTGTTTATGTTCACTATTCACAGAGAGATTCAAAAATTTAAGGAAGCCTTGTATAATACTATCTCATTAGCTTCCTTTTAAGCAATAGACAGCCCTTCCATCTTTGCACAAAAATTAAACACTACAAAAACAACCTGCTGCATTTAAAAAATACCTTTCAAAGACTATTTCCATTATTATGAGGGATTGAAGAGGGATTGAAATATTGCATTTACAGCATAAATATATCTATTCGCTAAACACATGGCTAGTAACACCCACACTTACCAACTATACCAAAGAGTTGTGTTTTTTTTTTTTTTCCACACAGATTTTCACAGTAAACAATGTTTGTAATTTTCACATTTCACTTGCTATCTTGGACCTGATTTCTCTCACTATCTCCTTTCTCCTTTGCACAGCTATAATTTAAAATGCACAGGGCACACAAGTGATGCACGAGAGAGTAATCCTCACTTCTCTTGCCACTTAATGTAAATACACCAAGATTCTGTCTGTATGACCAACCTTAAGTCCTTATATAGCACCATGACAATAAAGTAGTACAACAAAGAGACCAGAGAAACTGAATTCACTCCAGACCTATGAAAAAGGTCATTTTAACTAGATCATAGTATATCAACTGGAAAGTCAAAGTTAGTCAGGTGCAATACTAACCAGATTTCTCTGTGTAGCAACCACCAAAACCTGGCACTCTTCAGCCTGACCTATGGTAACATTACATGGTCAGAAATAATATTTTTCCATAATATAAAGAAAGACTACAGCCTAAACTCAACAAACAAACTCTCTGGGCAGTGGTATTTACCTTTCCTGTAATACTGTCTTAAAATAAAAAGGAGAATAATACTTTTGTGTTGGGAGGTTTCCACACATTGATTCAATTTTTAATAGATTGTAATATAACGGCAGCTGCATCAATGTAATTCATCGACATGGCCAGCACAGCTGGAGTAAAAAAGAACAGATGATGTCTATGATCACACAGCAAAGTGCTGTCATCAAACACACACTTTCATGAAAGGCTGATATGTAGACAAGGAAGATCAAGTTGACACTCACCAAAACATTCAGCCATACTAGTCCTAAAGTCTCTTAAAAGAAACCAAACCATCATGGGATGAGAAAGCTCTCACAAGGCAGGAATAAGGCTATACATTTTCCCAGTGGGAGGAAGTGTTACAGCAATCTGGGCTAGTCAGCTAGCCAGTAGTTCATGAGGAATCAGAAAAAAGGACTGGTTAGATAGCAAAGTTCTTGAGAAGTTGGTAAGGCGTTACTAAGGGTAGCGTACACAGAAACTGTGGAAAGCCCTCCCAGTACCTAGTGACTGTATGATAAAATGGCAGATGAAATGTTAAGCAAATATCATATCCTGAATACTGGTTATTCTTTTTTCCTCATCTCTAAATGACTATATATTTCCTAGACACACAGAAAGGTACAGAGCAGGGCAGGAAAACTAGAGGTATAGAACAGTTTCAGTGTGAGGAACAGCTATACCTATACGTATGAATGTGCATATGCATGGCACGTGTGTGCATGTGCGTATGTCCATGCACATACACATGCATATAGTAAAAAGTCTGCTGACTGGAAGACAGATAAGTGAAAGATATGATGAAGATCTGTGAAACTGTACCTAGTCAGTACAGAAGCAGTCATCAGCGATCCTGTCTCTGCAAGTAAAAGACTAGTGGCAACAGAAAAAAAAATGTAGTATGTTCAGCATTAACAAAAATATTTCACTTCTTCACACAATGTACAGTTAAGTGGTACATTCTACATCTGGAATCTCAGATTGCTAACACACACAGACACAGACACAGACACACACACATATTAAAAAATCCATTAATCTGTCAAAGGTCATGAAACAAACATACACAGTAAATCTAGTGCACAAAGTCTCTAAGTCACAACGCGTGGGACTCTCAGAACATTCCCGACAATTATCACTACGTCTCTACCCTACTTTTCCACAAACATCCATTGTAAGAGGGCAGGAAGCTTTGGTGTAAAACACAGCTGCAAGGCTAGAAATTTAACCAGTTTCCCAAGTCCAAATCCAGACAACCATTATTGTTTCTCCTTAATACATTTTGCAATAATTCAGGAAAACCACTATATACAATTAAACATGGTTTCACATTCCATATTTTGTTTTTTATTTACAATTCATATGTTCATATATCTGCGCAAGCAGGGCTGTCTACTTCTTACCCAAATAAAGCGGAAAAATCAAAGGTCTAAAGCAATTAGTCAAGCTACACTGCCAGTTCTTAAATGAACCATCTGTTCAAAGGTATATAAGACCAGAGCATTTTTGAGCTGTAAGGCAGCTCTCTCATTTCTGCAATATCTATCTGTGATTTGGCAAAATTTGTCCTTGGTTTGGAAAGGTTATGTGTGCTGCTGTTTTGTAATGAAACATAAAAAGGGCACTAACGTCATCCTTTTATGTCACAGAAAGATACAATTCTGTCATAGGTTTCCTTTGGCTTGCAGGGATCTTGGTTTTGGCAGAGCGAGAATGTACACGAACACTTAAAACTGTGGGAAAAGCCACCCAAAACTTTTTTCCAGAATGCATTGTGCAAACTGTCATGTGAAAACCAAGGTCAAGACAATGGACTTAACAGTATTTCACTATGGCACAATGAAATTCTTCTTGAATGAAGAAATTTGACCCTGTCTTACTGCTCAACTACAGCTTTTACTTTAGATGGAAAGGGGAAGCAAAGAATAGGAGATTGCTTTTTTTGTCTTCTCAAAACCAGATCTAAAGCATGACTACCTCCAGCATGCAATTCTAAAGTATTTTATTAGTACATCACTGACATTTATATATGCCAAGACTGAACATGCTCATTATGACTGTTTATTAGACAAAAGGCTACTAGTAGAATGATAATTAATCAGTTGGCATTGATTGAAATTCTTGATGAAATGAAGCATGAGCTGTTGAAAAATAATTGAATGTAATCATAAAATCCATGAATCATCCATGGAAAGCACATTTATTAAACCAGAATTCATAACTAAGATATTTTGTCTTGCTATTTTTCTCCTCTTTATTCTTTTTCCTGTTGAATAAAAAAGCCAGATGTTCCTACAGCAACTCTGAAAAGAACAGACATCAGTTAAATATCCCATACAATAGCAGAATATGAGGTTTTATATGGAACTAACAAACTCAAAGAGCTTTTATAAGCACAAAACTAAAACCTGGTATATCCCATGATAGTACATGAAAAGCAAAACTTTTTATGTTAAAGAAGTTAGTAAAACTATAGCAGCCTTTGAAAGAAGTGACCAAAATTTTCATTCTACTATAACGGACAAATTTAAGATTAACTTAGGATACATCTAGCTATTCTTTCTCAGTACCATTTTTTAACAGAAGAAATACATGATGCAGTTTCACACTTTCAAAAGCATTGACAGAAGCATCCCTTTGCAGACAGAAATTAAGGTACTGGTGTTCTTTATATTAAATCTATCATTGACTAAAACACTGATACAGCCAAGATGACTAAGGCTTCCAGTATTAAAAGTTGCAGACCATATTATGAAACAGATATTTAAGAACTGGGATTGAGTTCAAAGGTAATCTCATTTTCTGAAGATTACAATCAAGTAGTTTTATGTAAATTCTGCTTTTAGACGTCCTTAGTAATGATCAATACAACTATTATATAAATTAATTCCCTCTTACACTTACTCTGCCCTGACAGAAGCTAAAATATTTGTATTACAGGCAAAATTGTAACCAATTAATCCTAAATGTTAGATTAGACAAAAATACATCTTTAATTATGTAATTTTATGTTAAGGAAACTAAAAAGCTCAATGATTTAATAGAATTTCAATACGAATTTTTGTTTCTGCTCACTATATAAATTGAAGTATTAAAAAAAAAATAATACTCACTTTCAATGTCATTAATACCCTGAAGATGTGAACAAACATACAAGGTACTGATTTACCTCTTAAATCACAGAAATATGTATCAGAATATTTGAAGTACACAAGTATTTCTGTTGCAATGGTTCATGTATAACAGAAAATCTTATATCCTTCTTCTCATATCCACAGAGAGCCTAGAGTAGTTTAGCAAGTCTTAAGAACAATTCTTTCTTCAAACACCATGTAGCTCCAACATGAAATTGAAGGTGGGACTAACAGGTAAGCAATGACTAAAAATATCTTTCAATTTCCACATGGCATTTCTTCTGGATGAAGAAATATCTTCTTTATGCAACAATAGCACCCATCTTTTACTACAGCTAGAGCTACAAATTCCTTAACTGGTATCATTTATTCACGGCTAGCCCAAACAGGAAGGCTAAATTATGCAACATAACCTCTGAACTCTTTAAGCATTATTTTAGCATCCATCTGGCAATGCAGAGTACTGACCTAGTTCTGCCAAAAAAACTTTTGCAAAAGTCACTATGATAAAAAAAAAAAAAAAAGTCATTCAAAATGCCAGTTGAACAAGTGGAAAGGAGGAAAACACTTTGTGCAAAAATTTCTGCAGCATATGATTCCACAGGTACTGCCATCCCCTTTGCTATAGGATACAAACATTGCTCTAAAGGCATTAATCAAGGATGTGTCAACAAATATGACCAGGCGTAAGAGAAACTGGTTGCGCTATCAGACTTTCAGCCTCCATTTTCCTCCTAGGACTGTTTTCCTCTCTCAGAGGTACTGCAAGTCCTGAGCTTAAATGTTACAGAGGAAACAAAGGAGCATGGGAGAGGTTTTAATGATTACATTAACTACAAAAGACACTACAATAAATTAATTTAAAATACAGCTGAAGTCTATAGAGGTAAAATAAACCACAATTTAAATATTAGCAAATCAACTAAAAAAGCTTTTAAAGCAAATCTTCTGCGCTTTTTTTTTTTTTTAACATTATGTTTATGTTGCTTAGCTGCATACCCTCTGGTATACCCTCTCTATTCTGATGTACATATAAACCTTTAGGCAGACAAGTATTACAATCATGACATTATTTTAATAGCGCACTCAGAAACTACCTAAATTAATATGTACCCATAGAATTTAACAACTAAGTTGTTAATTTTAGTTGACATAGATTTTCCATCCCTACAACTTACTTGCTGAAGAAAGAGTGATTACATTGAAGTCAAATCAAATCTGATTTAAGGTAGACGAAGGCAAACTACTGCTTTTGTGCCATTACCAAAACAGCCACAATGGCAGCAGAAACAGTACAGCAGTTCCTGAAATTTTGCTGTCATTATGTTATTTAGACATTTCACTGAGCAGAATGATATGACAGAGTGACTATTGCCATCATTGATAGAGCATCCACAGTAAGAAGATAGTACAAGGTGAGCATAGGCTCAGCCTGCATTTTACAGATAAAGACAATACAAATGCAAGTTCTAAGAATAACCTCTTGTAGAATTTTATCAAATAGACTTTGTTTCTATGCATTATTTATCCACATCTACATTTCAGCAAAAATGGCCTCATTCAAATTAATTGATGATTTCCTATGGAAATTCTTTTGAAATTAGTATTACACATATCCTGGTTTATGTTATATTCTAGCTTTGCATCATGACAGGCATCCAATAATTATAAGTTGAGTTATTTAAACTAAATAAATAGCAAATAAAGACTGCTTTTACTTGTTTAAATCAAGAAATAAGTGTGGGGTTTGGCATTTTGTTTTTGGGGGGGATTTTTAGAAGTCTGAGTAACTCATGTACAGGTTTTCTGGTTCTTTCCCTGGTATTATTTCTGAACCAGCGCATTTAAGATGGAGTGTTCTACAATGTTCAAAAACAAAATGAGATAGTTCAGAAATTAAAAATTAAACACGTAGAAGATGCTGCTATAACTAGGAGCCATGAGGGTTTAATGAAAGTCCTCATAAAATTCTTTTAGCATGACAACAGCAATTATTCCTTTTCTTCCTCATCAGCCGATACCCCTTTACTCCTACATTCTGTGTATTAAACAAAGCAGCCCAGTCTTGTAAGCAGGTAGAAAAAAATCCTTGCAGGCAACCTCATCACAGCCCTAATAGTCCCTGTGAAACTCTGTTGTTTAGCCCCTATCGTGTTCCCTTCCTGCCCCACCACAGGCAAAAGATTAATGGCTTTACCCCCATGTTTTGAGTTTATTCAAGCCAGACAAATGATGAAGCTGCAAAGTGATTTACTGCAATTTCTGACCAACTATACCTGATGTCTCCCAAGAAAAAAGCCTCAGCAATGTCCAGCATCCCTCATTTGTTTGGTTGAGTAAATTTGTTAGCCTCCAGTTGCATAGCAAAAGAAAGGAGGCAGCATTGGTGGATTTTAAAGAATAGTTCTTTCAGAATTAGAACCCCTAACCATCAAATTGGGAACGGATATAAGTAAAAAAATAAATCCGTATTTACAGCTTTTGAAGAACCCATATTAGAATGAAATTATTAAATCTTATAGGACTCATGCTCATGACTATGTTCTGATTTCACACAGTGCCACTGTGCACTACCCTAGATACTGCAGTTACCTGTGCTTTGCTAAGACGAGTGAGGAAATCTCTGGATATTGCTGCTTGGCTTACTATGTAAGGTGCAGCAGCAAGGAGGAAAGCAGGGAGCGAGTGCTCCTGTGGGTACAGCACAGACGCAGCACAGACAATTATGAGAAGACAAAAGCTAGAACAGGAGAAACAGAGGAGCTGCACCGTGTGCTAAGCAAAGCAGAGAGAGGAAGCTCAAAACAGGAGGAGGAAGGGATCCGATCTGCTGCTGGCTATGTCAGTAGCATGTATGCAACCTTCACCTGTAAGAGAAATATTAGATCCATTTTCTGCCTGCATGGTTTCACAATAGTATCACAAGTGGCTTAATTTAAGGAAAATATTGTGGAGTTTTAAAGGTTTAAAAACACATTAGTAGGAAATGACTACCACACGACTCGTCGTAATGCCTGCACATGTTGAAGTACTCTGCATTTATTTCAAGTGTTCATCTCCCTGCAGCAAACATTCTGCCTTTACATATCTTGCTGCTTTTCCCCTCCCTTCCTGCTCAACTTTTCTATACTCTCCCACAACTGGCCTTCCGGTATACAGCATTGTTTTCCCCCCACCCCCCACCCCATCACATTGCTGCTTTAAAATGGTGCAACATACACAGTGCAGGAAAAAGTGCTGCTCTCGCTACATTATTTCTAGCTTGACAATGGACATCTGGAACTGAAGGGATCCACTGTAACATCATGCAATACTTTCTGGTTTCAGTACCAGAAAGCCTTATGTGTTTCTCTCCAAATAAGACGACAAACTCCTACTGTGTGCTTCCAGCACACAAAGGCTAGCAGCAGTCCCAGCCTAGCCCCCTCTGCCTCCACATCAGCCTGAACCATATGGTAACACTGCATCTTCCATACAGAGCAAATACGACCCAAGCGCAGTTTTAATTTTTACACTTCCAAAAGGACTGAATGTCATGATAAATACTACATACATCCCACCATCAACAGCAGCAAATATAAGCTCTGCTACTTGTGTTTCAAACAGTACCTACAAACAGCAGGAGATCAAACAGTAGGAAAGGGTGTTTTTCTTTCCTGGACTGAGAGACCAAAATGGCACATAACATTGTCCAACTGCAAAAATATCATCCTGTGTTTTCTGGAGTTCATCATGCTTACTCTGAAACAGCTCTCAGCTGCTTACAGGATGCTATGCACAAACAAAAAAACATGGGTTTTGTCTCTGATGGTTATGAACGTAGCCTTAGGAAGGTTTGTCTACCATATAATCTTCCCATAGCTGACTTGCTGCACGAACACTCGAGGTAATGAAGGAAGTCCTGACTCCATGCTTACAGTAGTTGTGAAAGATGCCGCCTCCTAGACAAGAGTGTGCCCCCCAGGCGAAGTGGGGGTATTCTGCCTCAAACCAGTATCAAGGTCCTGCTGATGAAATAAAGGAATCCTTGCTGTTGCTGAAGATTATCTGCCTTCTACTTAGCTCAAGTGAGAGTTTAGTACCATCTTTGCAAGCGTCTCACAAATTGGGTAAGAAAGTTGTTTTACAGAGCTGATTCTGAAGATATTTTGAAGTGTTTTTTTTTTTAAAAAAAAAGGGGGGGGGGGGGGGGAATACAAAGAAGCAGCCCCTGCATTCAGCAGTGATGGTACATAATAAACAAGGGTAAAAGACGCTTCACTGTTAACCTTAGCAATATCAACATAGTTACTACTTTTCCTCCTTTTCATTTTGAAGGACAGAAATGGAAAATATAGGGGTTTTTTACAGCCAATGAACTCCAAATAAGAACAAGAAAAAATAAAAATCACGTGGTCAGTACTACTCATTCAGTTATGCATTTGTCACAAAATGCAGAGAATTTATTCCTGATAATGGCAGATCAGATCACAAAAATAAAAGGGCTAACTTTGAACTTGCTCCCTTTATAAATATTCTGCAAGAAGATACCACTCTCATATGTTTTCCAGTGGTAGCAGTGCTGCTCCCAAAGCAATGAAAGCTGCAATATTAAACTAGCTGCTTACTCATCAATTTTCATGTGTCTCATTGGCAAGTGGCCCAGTCACAGAGAAGATGTTGCTGTAATTAATACTTCTATACCCCAAACAATGTTGACTGTTTAATTATTAAAATACTTCTTTCTAACTAGGTATTTTCAACTAGTGGGCTTGACAGAACTGAGAGAACTCTTCTGTGCACAGGTTTGCTCAAAGAAAAGTTGTTCACTGTCAGATAACTTAAATTTGAACATTTTGGGCTAGCTGTATCCTTAAATACAAATTCATAGTTCCTTTGCCACTAAGCAACTGATATGAAGCACTGAACTTGTTATCAGGCAATGAGAAGTTGAAGGTCCGCATCTAGTTCCCAATTTCAGTCATATTTTCTCTCACATTGAATTTTTCATTCCTCAGTTAAGTGAAGCAAACAACATTGACAGTATTCACGAATGTTTGGAAAACTATTTCTGTTCTTGAAAATGGGTATTTGTTTTTCCCTGACAAGCCTGTGTGTTTTGCTGATAGCAGGAGAAAAGAGAATTAAATGCAGAAGTAAACGATTAATAGCCAAAAGATCTTGCTTTCAGTGCTTTGTGTACCTGTCAGGTAATTTTCAGTCTGGGACGCATGCACATAATCAGGATGGAAAGGGAAATTTTTAGGTGTGTAAAGATTCCTTAGACTTACTTATTCCCTGATGCCTAACAGATGGAAGGTCCCTCTCCCATTCCACGTGGGAGTAAAAGGCCCCTGACTTGCACAAAACCCCCTTGCTACATAGAATAGGATATGCACTGAGGGACTAAAATCAACCTCCCTTAACCATTTCACTCTGTGGCAAAAAAAATCAAGCTAGAATGCCTCTGTAGTATCAAGAGTCTTATTCCTTCAGTGCGTTCAAGTATCAAATTATTTCAGCCTCTAAAGGTAGTGGTCACTGTCACAGTAAAACTGGTGAATGGGTTCAGCAAATGAAGTTGTTCTAATGCAAATGATTAAACCAATCAGCTACTTCTTTACAAGAAAATATGTAATTTTAGCAAATTTCACTATTATCACAGTGCCTTACTTATCCTAATATTAACCTAAAAGAGACATCTCTTCTTTTAGGTCTCTCTGGAGTGAGAAATGCCAGTCACTAACTCAGCTTCTGAACCATTTTGGGTGGCTTTTTAGCAACAGCTAACAAATGTCCAAAGATCACAGCATTTTAACGATCCTTACTCAGCAATGCTGTAACAAGCAGAGTATGAAATAAAGGCTCTAGACACTCTTATTAGAACATACATTATACCTAAAGAACTCAGACTTATCTAAAACTGTCAACTTCTGCTTTTTGTGTTATTGTGTATCCTGCTGCAAGGCTACATACAGTTTGGCAGCGTCACACATGCAACAAATTCTAAATAAACAGGAGGTCACAAAGCTCACATTCTCAAAGCTGTTATAGAAATTGCAGGCTTCATCCAATCTCAAATCCCAGTGCTCACTTAAAAGCTCTAACCATATAATTAAATGTAGGTCAGCTTAAAAGTGGACAATTCTTTTCAGGCTTTATACAACACTCTTCAGTAAAGCCTTCGGCAATTCTGTTCTTTTTTCTTGAAGGACTGACAGATCATTGTCAAAACCAGGGTCTTCATGGTAAAAAGTTTTAACTCAGAGAAAAAGGTACAACAATGTAGGAGGAGATGCTTAAAAGAGAATAAATCTCTAGCTTGCTTTCTTCAAAGCTAGAATTCTTCCCTTGTCTGAGACATACGGAGGACAAGTTTAACCCAGGGTAACTCTTCTGTAGTCTAATGGCCTTACACCAATGAGTATTTTGACCCAAACTGTCTGAGACATGCCTGGAAAAAATAACCTTCTATTTTCCTCACAGTCCTGCTGCACAGGGGGAAGTCTTTCTTGTCACTCCCTCTAGCTGTCATCTCTTAAGTTTTATCTAGAAATTCTCCCCTGGCTTTCGTCAACCCCTACTAGCCATTCTTCATAAGAGCAGGCCAGATTAGATCGTCCTTTGCTGCAGTGGATTTTACTCAGATATATACTACCATAAGTGTTAGAAGAACCTGGCCTTGGGTTTTGGAGTCCTGCTATGGTTTCTTTTTAATCAGAACAGAGTAAGACTATCATAATAAATCAATTGCTTGACTTGAGGCAGGTATGCTTGGACAGGTTTCTCCACTTTTACCGTGTATTTTTAAGGCAAAGTAACACAAAAAGTAGTCAAATTATTTTTCTGAAAGAAAAACTCTTCATGGGAGATGAAGGAGTATTGGAGACTGAGAAAGCAAAGGAGAACAATGAAACCCTAACACATAGGTAGAAGCTGCCTACTCAGGAAAGGAAACATTGTCGTGTAGCTTTACAAAGCATACATCAGCTTGTTTTTCAACTTAGGCTATATTCTTTTTCAACTTAGATCTATTTTAATCTCAATAGAATTCGGCTCACTGAATCTTTTGTTCACTTTAGCACAACTTAATCTACTCTATAGAATAAATAGAATCATATTAATTTGCCATACTTCTACATATGAACTGAGGTATGTTTAATAATTTCTCATCACACTATTCTTGAAATTTTGTGTGAAAATATACTCGTTTAAATTCCTTTGTACAGTAACCTATACTTTTTTCTTATCTTTCAAAGAAAAAAGCAATATGTTCTTAGTGTTATTCACAGATATTAGTTATCTAAATATTCTAGAAGAAATCTATGCATCTTAATCTTTTGTTATGGAATTAATTCATAATTTAATTACTTAAGATTAAAGACTGCCTAATCTCGTTGTAAGCTTTTCCAGTCAGTGTGTAAAACCAGTGATACACTGCACCATTAGAGAACCCAAATCATGGTAATAACTAAGAAACTTAATTCAAACAAAAGCCATTTAAATGAACGCCTAAACTCCCCATATTTAGACACATTTCCTACTTCAGATGTTTTATCACTATGCAGTATGAAAAAGCATCTTCTACCCAGTGTACAGTTCAGCTAATTACCATGCCAAGAAAAACAACACAACAGAAAAACCCCAATCCAACACACACAACATACTCAAACCACCAAGGTCCTTTGTACTGGACAGTTTTCATTTCCACAAGGAATCCCTATGTAATGGCATTATTGAAGATGTTCAGGGCCAACAGATTATACAAGATAAATGAGCTATAACCAAGGAAAGAATCCAGGTTTAAGCACTTATTTCTCACCCTACCTTTGCTCCCTCACTTATGTTTCTGCAGGGCATGTCTTTCCTTCCCCAACACTGATAATACTGCAGTAAAATTTTCTGCCTGGATCTAGTGTTATTATAGTAATAAATCCACATTATTTCTGTATTACTCTATAAACCGATTCTAAACTATATTTTCCATGTATACTGGCATGATGGAAACCTCTGACATCATCACTAGGATGATTTCACCCAGACTCAAACAAACCGAAGCTTAATTTCTTGATTTTTGATATAAGTATCCTTTCTTGATTTTTGATATAAGTATCCCTTCTTCATGCAAAAATATAAAACTCATGGAAAAAATGTTCAGGTCCTTCTAGAAAAGCATACATACAAGCTTTTACAGGTATACATGCATCACTTGTCGAGTTCTCCTAGTAGCCTGACAATCTGGATCCATCCATATCTGCACAGCAGGTGCTCCTTTCCACGGTATTCCTGGCATCAAGCTATCACCACGCAAATACAAACACTCAAAACCAGCACCACAGCACATGACTGTTAGTACTAGTACAAACACGTACTTGCCAAAGGCAGGTATGAATAGTATGTGTGAGATGAAAATTTTATCCTCTTCCTGTAGCAAGTTTTGACAACTTGTATTATTTATTATTTTAGAATTAGATTCCATCTCCCTCTGCTCTTCTTTTTTTTTATTAGTATCAAAATACAATATAGAGCATTCAGCCATTATGCACTTTGGTACAGCCTGTTCCATGAGTAGGATACCTGAAGTGACATATCATGCCTTAAGTCTCTGATATAAACCTAAGACATTTGATACAGGTCTTGAATAATGCCTTCTGCTGGCCTCAGCAGAAAAGAGATCAACTGCTGGCTCTTCACAAGTAAAAAACCCTTCATAGCCCACCTCTCCAGCGCACTGAAGACACAGCTAACATTCTGGTATCAATCACATCATCCCTTTCCATCCCTCTTTTCTTCAATCATGTGTTGAATTGAAAGGATTAACCTCTCGTTTATTTGATTTCCAACTGGGAAGGAGGTGCTTTCTTCTCTTAGACAACTAGAATTGTACCTACTTCAAGTCATAATTCTGAGCAGCCCTTTGATAAAAAAATATATGAATATTGAGATGAAAGACATCTCATACGCTGAGCTGCAGATTTCCTGCTTGAATAGGGTCTCACTTGTATGAGTGGATGAGAACAGGTCCATCAAACTGGAGCTGGAACTGAAAAAATTCAGTCAGTCCAAACCGAAATACACAATTATTTATACTATTGCACAACAAACATTTAAATAGAGGAAAATACAGTTCAAAAATACAAACGCTGAACCAATGCATTCTGCATACTCCTCCACCACAAATTCTTAATATAACTTTGTGAAAGGCTATGTTATCTATATGCTCAGCAAGCTTACCTGACCGCAAGTCTTCAATAAGGAAAGCTAGGTCATCTTTTAATAAAACAGTGAAACAAATTTAAACCATCACCCGTTTCTTCCAAGTTATTACTGCCACTGGAAACAAATGCTGAAGAAGTTTCCAATACTGTTTGTAAATACTGAATTTGAATTTCAAAGTTAGGCACTAATGCACGGAAACAAATCAATGCAGAACAGAAATACTTGTGACATTTCCAAACATCACACAAGTAGCATTTGTCTTCTCAACTGATGTAACATGATTCACAGGCTTGTAAGAAAAAGCCTTCTTGTATGATTAATATGGGTAACCATTTAAAATATTTGTTATATGACTACTCAGGTGCTTTCAGTTCTACGCTTAAAAGGCCATAGGTACATGCAGAAAAGCTCTGAACACTGAGTATTTCTTCTATCAGAACACTGACTAGTTCTACTATTCTGTCCTTTGAGTGGATCTAAGTTAGTGGAAAGCTGGGTAACTGGCAAGCCAGACGTAACGGCAGGTATAAATCTCACTTCTGATTTCCAGAGAATTAATACTGAGGAATGTATATTATGAACAATTGCTAATTTGGGGATTTCTTCTTTTCTTAGTGTTTCACTATTCTTCATCAAATATCTTTGGATAAAGACATATTATTCATGTCAGAATTTAAAAATCTTTGTTTCAGCACAGAGCTGAAATTATCACAAGGGCAGTAAATTAAAGTCTTAGATTTTTTAAAACCAGAAGTGTATCTCACTGAACGTTCAGGTTTTCCCATTTCTTCTTGCCTCTTCCCCTTGATTTGTTTTCTTTAAGACAGACTAAAGTCTGTCATGCCTTTTCTATTTGCAGAATAGTATTTGTCTCCTTAGACTCATCCCTTTGGCATTCTCCTTGGGACACACTACATCTCACAAGAAGACAGAAACCTCATTAGTGAAATATTTCAGTTTCTGAAAACAAAAAGGCAGATGCATAAAAACACAAACGTGAGCTGTATCTTTGTACTCTAGCAGCCTGAATGCTTTGAAAATCTCTGAAAATCAGGAAATCTCTGAAGCAGAGTAATAAAGGTAAATGAAAATTAGAAAACTGATTTAGTAACAAATATTTTATTTTTTTTTTCCCAGAATTCTTGAGATTCTGTTTGAGGACAAAGCAGCTTTTTTATTTAAACTATTAAAGTTTTGCATGTGACAACCCTGTTCCCAGGTCTGGCCTTTGTGGTTGAGCACAGTTATGTCTTCCTCTGACTGTTGCAAACACTTACTCTCTTGGAATATTAAAACTACTGAGAACTACACGATATTCAGAAACTGGTTTAGCATTAAGTGTTAACAGTAGGAAAATTAAATTATGATTAGGTAAATGTAAACAAATCATAAACTTCACTCCAGCATTAGCTGGTGTGTCTGCCTGCCAATTAGCAATCAATTTTTAAGTAGTCTCACTGGGTCTTTTGCAAGGCACTACAATTTTCCGAATATACACATGGTGTAGGCTGTCTGCCTGAGCCTGCTAGAGAGTGCTTGCTTCACTTTCAAGAAGTTCCAAAATTTTTTACTGCTAACACATACTTGAAAGCAAATTATGAGAACATTCCCAGATTCCACCATATTTGCATCAAGGTGATGTCAAAGCTAGCAACAAACCAAGATAAATATATACTTGTAGTTTCCCCTAGAAGAAGGGTCTTATGCAATCCCTTCACATGGACTCCATTTCAGTAGGGCATAAGGTGTGTTAAAAGTGCCCGATTCAATCTCCAATCCTCAAAAAATAAGGAACAGGATTTTTATGGTACAAACCAATGAGTGATTTATATTATATATATACACATGCTACAAATATAATGGGTGCCACCTACATTATTGATTTGTATACTTCTTCATATATATGCTCTCTCATATTAAAAGCCTGATATTGGTGCATCAAAGGGGAAACATCTTATTTTACTAATATCCTAACTTCTATATATTTGATCAGCTTGAAATTTCTCTGGGAACAACTAATTACTCTTCCTGAGGGCAACTGAAGACTATCAGCAGCGCAAGGCAATGATAACATGGGACGGATACAGCAAGTGAGGAGCTGATAGCAGAAGTGGAAACTCCTACTTGTGGAAGCCTCTCAGGAAAGGCAAAAGAGAAAACTACAGAGATTTAGTGTCTATTTCAATGGTTCTTTGAAAACTTTCTGTGGTCTGCTTCCATTTCTCTTGCTTAGAACCTGACACATTTCAGTAGTTTCTGTTTCTCAACATCAAGGGAAAACATCTACAATTCTACCTTGAAGTTCTGGTAAATTTGAGTTTCAATCATCACAAGAAGAACTTAATTTATTCCCAGGTGTTTTTATAAATACCAAGCTAAAATGAATGCAGGATGCACTTAGGAGAAGAGTTCCATAACACTAGCTTCACATTAAGTTCAGCAGGAGTCTGTTGATCATTACCAATAAATGACCATTAACAGAGTCTCCATTTAATTCTTCAATCCAGAAAAAGCAAGTGTTCTTGCCACTGCAAGAGAAAAAATCCCCTGCACCACTCTGTATGAAGAGCAAAGCACAGATATCTAGCTACAAATTATATCATACAGTGTTTGAAGGAGGAAGAAAAGGAAAATACCTGATATCCAGCAGAGAGGAATTTCCATTTTTATTAAAAAATTATTCACCAAATAGTCTGTTACAGATATTAATACACCCCAGTATGGCCAGTAATAAAATTACTGTTATAGAGCAGAGAATAAAAAACCCTTTTGAAATAACCAGCTATATATAATCAAAACAAAATTATCAGAAATAAAGATATTTTTTTGCCCCAAACTATAAAAAAATATTTTATAAAAGTCAAACTAAAGACTTCCTTCAGCAGCCAGCAACATTACTGTGGTTTCTGCTTAAATAATGCCTTGGACAGGACTACAGATGCCACTCCCCTGAAAGCTTTAAAAAGCCCACCAAATAATCCTGCACAACTCTCTCACACTTCCCATTACCCCAGATGTGTATTGCCACGGCCAAGCTGAACCTTGTTCTGCATTTATGCAATGCCAGTCTGTGCTACAAATAAAAAACTTGAATTAGAACTGCTATCCAGCAAATCCTTCCCAGCACAAAACACAACACAGCAGTTTAGTATAAAGGATCAAAATAGAAAATTATTACTATCAATTAGTATCGCACACTCCAAATCATTCATCTTTAACTCTATGCAGTCACCTTATGTTACCTAGGACAGCGATAAAGATTGGAGAGTAAAGACAACTACCACTGTTTTATTTCAGATTTTAAAGAATAAGTTGGATTGAATATTCAGGATAAGAGAACACTACAAATGGAACAACCTTTAGTATTTGGTGTTACGTACAAAGTTTGTCACTTCATGTTACTTATCATCCTTGTTTCCTGGTCTAATACCAGCATGACTGACATTTTTCCATTTCCATAGCATTAAGTCTGTAATGCTTAAAATATCTTGTGAAATACAGCACTCAACATTTCCAGACTCTAACTTATCAGCACAAAGGGAAAATAATGCTTGTATCATCAGTAACCTTGTCTGTCCTAAAAGGGTAAACCTCCAATGTTCATCCTTTTTCCACCTGTTTGATAAATTTAAAATTGTAGGCACTGTTCATCAGTTTTCCAAAACAATTTATCTCATCTCTATCAACTGGCTCAAGTGTGGGAACAAGTTTTAGAAATCTGCATAATGCAAATAAACCTGTTTCCACCTGGATATACTCTGACATCTTTTGCTGCTGGATGATGCAACTCTGCTTTTATTCATGCCATGTTCCTCTCACACAAACCCTGTTCTTCAAATATCACCAGGTGATAAACTGAAAGCCCATTTTCACCCTCCACTATCTGGACTATAGCAACCAGTCCCAAAAGCAGAGACCATACAGACCAGTCCTCCCACCATCAGTCTAGTGTTTTCTCCTTGAGCTGCTGTCAGTAAACTGTTCAGCTTGAGTTTTCTGGTTTATACTTCGACTGTGTGATTGAATACACTGAGATATGGCACATTAAATGCACAAGACTGAATGGCACCACTTATTTTTTCATAGCGTAATAAGAAAGGTTTTTTCGGAAACTAGTAAATAACTTCACCAACTTTTCCCTGGGAAAAAAGCAAGTGTGCTATCCCTGTTAAAGGTTGCTTTCCTATACCTCACCAATCTGCTGTAAGTGGTTTATGGTGCATTTTCCCTCACCTTATCTCAAGCAGCTTAAAGTAAGCATATGGTTGAAAGCTGCAGATGGCCAGGACAATAGGAGGAGGGAAAAAAAAATTAAAAAGAAAGAAGAAAATAATTTTCCTCCCAAAGAATTCTCATTTAACCTTCATGCAGAGGGAGAAGCTTGTCGAGGGTTACCATAGCAGTGTGTTCCACATCCAGCATCTTAACCTGTGAGACAACCATAAGCCTGCAGACTGAAAATCTTGCATGCAAATAGGACTTGGTGCTGAGCAGGGCTGAGTACACTGAACTCCTGGAGACTTCAAATTGCAAATAAGTGGAACCAGCCTTTTATTCTTTTAATGTACAGTACTCCTTAAAGCCTGTTTTCTTGCTAACTCATTTTCACATGAATTTTACTTGTCTGCACTACTATTTGTCATTCAACATCAAATAAGCTGTCTAAGCACCTGATAACAGATAACTGCTCCTAAACCGGTTTCAAAACTTCTTTAAAGGGGAAGGAAAGCATTTAGAAACTAAAAAAACCTAACAACAGTCTCTTCCTTTGAGTCTACAATCATCTGTGAATGTCCTCTACCTCTACTCCTCCCTGGGTATCTCAAAATGCGCCATCTGTTTCAGAGTAAAAAATTATGTATAGGAAGTCTCATGCAGCCTAAAATGTGACCGATACAATTCCTTTTTCTCCTTATTCCTCTTCCACCACCTGAGTGTAGCCAGGTGGGCGTTTTAAAGGTGCAAATGTATTAGGAAAAATAATCAGCTAATGGCGTTCGCATGTGTTGAGTACAACTACTTTCACATCAAAGATTTATTCCTGTCTAACAAAAGACGTTGAACAAACATCCCTAGCAAAAGCATCTTCCTACAGTCAAACTCTGAATACCTGAATGCTGCATTATAATATCTTTACTGAAAAGTGATTGCAGTGACACCAATGACTAATTGCCACCAAGATGAAAGAATATAATGTGACACTGTTCATTTCAGCATAACAAGAAATGCATTTTAGGAAAACTGGTAGGAAAAGGTGCACCTTGAAACATCATATTAGAAATGAAATACTCTTCTCCTGGCAGCATCAAGTAAACAACGAAAGCTGAATTTCAGCATAACTTAAAAGGAAAGTAATAATTTATTACAAAGTAATTATCATTACTAAAATAAAGAAACAGAAAGGTGTCTGTTTCAAAGGTCCAGGCGTTCTGTAATTTCTCCCTTCTTAAGTCAGACTACTTCAATTTATGTTAGCTGAGGATCTAACACAGCTTTAATACTTGAAGTGCATTTAAAAAGATTTTTGTAGTAACCCAAAAAGGCCATTCTGTGTGGAGGTGCAGACTCCAGGCATGTTCAGATCAACAGAACTGGCCTTTGCCTGGGATATGTTTTCATTACTTAATTGGAAATCTGTTAAAATTTGTTAATACGTAGCGAGACCTCACTATGCCAAAACACAGGATGTCTGTGTTTGGAAAGTAGTCTTCCCCGATTTGTCCAGCTTTTATACAACAGGTTCATTTTACTGCACCGTTGTATTTGACAACTCAGTTTGCCACAGTTTTGCTCTTTTATATATGCTATCCATAACTTCACAACATATATACAGGTTATAAAGTTTCTTTTACAAAGGCATTGCACAGAACCACAAACCTCTACAAGACACACCAGAAAGCATGTCTATTCTGCTTCATTGCTTTCAGCCTAGCCAGGGCGAAATTTTATAAGGACCTTAAGAAGAAAGAAGGTGACAAACTGCCTGTCAAAGTCAGACAGGATAATATTTTCAGGAATTCCTAAAGAAATTTTTAATATATATGTATGTGTGTGTGTGTGTATAAATATATATGTGTATATATATGTGTGTGTATCTTCAAAAAGATGGGAGGACATCAAACTTTGCAACAAGTTTATCATGAAAGCCGGCTTAGTGAACAGGAAAACAAATCTGAGACAAAAAAGCCCAAAGGAAATCTGAACAAAGCCTCCTGTCCCACAGCTAAAGAGCTGCCTACTCTCACACAGGTTATACTTCAGTACTATTTTTAACAATGAATGGCAAAGCAGTAGAAATCAAACACTCATTAACATGTAAGCCTAGTTTGCAGCTTTCAGCTTCAGTGACTAAAAAGCTGAAAGTATTCGAGAAGATGGCTGTGCAGCGGCAGATCAGGGTGAATGTAGATCACCGCTCCTCTCCAGTGTGTGCAATAACACAGCGTTTCTAAGATAGCCCTCCGTAGTCACAAAGAAGTGGGAAGAATGTGGAAAATCTGGAAGAGCTTGCAGCACTGCTGAGCCCCAAAAGCTCATGGAAGCTGCTGTGGCCCAGCAGCTGTGGAGGCCATTTAACTTACCGAAATGAGTCTCATGGGAGTGCATTTAATTTAAGTCCCTGAAGTTAACACCATTAGAAGATCCATTTCCTTGATGATTAAAAATTAAACACACAAGTACTTCAAAGCTTTTGGAATAACTTATAACTAATGAAGGACTAATTGCTTCACTACATGTCTTCATATAATGATGTATAAAAAATTGGTGTCAACTGTCTTATGTCAACTTCCACATCAGTTAATTACATGTTTTCTATAAGTCATCCATAGTTACAGTTAAAACATGAGGATATTCCTATAATTAGTTTTCTGGTTTAGAGAAAGAGACAACTGAAGGAAGTGTTTAAAACTTGGTTGACTCTTTTTTTAATTAAGCTGAAACAAGCATTACCATCTTAGAAATCAACTCTATGGCCAGTTGGCTAACGATAGTTACATTGCTGAGGCTTGATTCACCATTAGAAAACCCTGCGTTTTAGCAAATGTAAGTCCACAAATTTCAATTAGTTTGTTCTTATTTTTTGAAATATCACAAGCAACACCTAGTTATTTAATAGATTAATAAGCACTGAAATTTCTTGTGAAAAGAAGTCTAACGTAAAATTAGTAGGCAACCTCTACCTCTGTTTTGATGGAAATAAAGAACTAGTAGGAGTGGAGACGAGATACCTTCTTCTCATCTTTTGCATTCCTTACTGATGGGGGAAAAGTCTGCATATCACAAGCATGAAATTAGTATGTAGCAACAGCACAAATGCCTTTTGAGACCTAGTTAGTGAACAACTCCCATATAAACAGCTGTATTGAATTATGCGAGTTTCTTACACTAATAATTAACCTAATTTTAAAATACATTTTTTAAAACGGAATAAAGACATTATAACAGCTCTGTCTCAGAAGCTTCCCAAACACAAATTAGCAACTAAAAAAAAAAAAAAAAAAAAAAAAAAAAGACTAGTATACTACAGCTACAGCTGCTGCTCTCTAGCTCCAAACTAAAGTTATAACTTCAGCAAGGCTAGGAAGTCAAATCAAGTGGACATTAAACAGATACTGGAGACAGCGAGAATACCAGAAGCTGTTTCAGAGATAGTCAAGGGATATTACAAGGCAGTACCTTAGAATTTAAAGCATTCCCTCCCAGCCTTCTATGAATGAATCCTTTACAACCTACACCCCACCCAAAAAAACCCCAAACCAACCAACCCCAAAAAAAACCAAACAAAAAACCAACCACAAACAAAACAAAAAAAAACCAACAAAAAAAACACCCAAACCCAAACAAAACAAACAAAAAAAAAGCCAAACAAAACAGAACAAAACACTCACAGGACAACACAGAACAAATCACCGCCACCACCACAAAGGTGTCAATGTATCTGCATTTGTCAAAATATAGATGTTTATCTATGGATCCAAGTATATTCTTTTCAGAAATACCTTATTCTAAAATTTTAGTTCATTCCTGCAAGGAGATAGTCATGAACAAAAGTGAAATCGGTGAATCTGACTCAAGCCATCTGAAATCAGGAGGAAAACTCCAGACAAAGACTTCTCCCAAGTGTGCAAGTCCTATGATTTAACCCTGAGAGAGCGGTACCCTGTAGTCCTCCAATACAAACAGTAGATAAATTCAAAATGTTAGAAATGTTAGAAGTCCCAGAAGCTTATGAGAAACTTAATTTGATTATTACCCAAGAAAACAGCAGTAACTGGATCCATTTGTTCCGTAGGATGGTGATGATTATTTTTAAAGCAGAGTCACTGGGGATTACTACAGGTAGTCACGTTCCTGGTCAGCTACCAGCACAGCCCAGGGAAACACCATAACTGACACAAATCAGACACATGACACCGCATTTTCATAAGTGAGTGATAGAAAGTTCTCTAAAGAGCACCTGCAGTTGATCATAGAAATGCGTGAGGGGATGGTGTGCTTTTGTGATTAATAGAAACTAGAATCTGGATATCAAAAAACTCCTGACACCATTATTAATTTTTATATTATTTTTTTTAAACAAAACAGCTAGCTTTATTTCCAGTTCTCAAAAAAAAAAGTATTGAGGTTTAACTAAGAGCATGATTCCAAACAGCAAGGGCATTTTAATGGCAAAGCCAACTCAAGAGTTTTCCAGACCTCTACCACAAAAATTTCTGCCTTTGTTATATTGAAATATGATATCCACAGCTCTCAAATTTCAGTGTGTATATGTCTGAACTAAGTCTATGAAATTACTTAAAGAAAAAAAAAAACCAAAAAAACAAAACAATCCTCAGAAATATCTTCCCTTACCCACAAACAACACACTGCACTACGTGGAAGATTAAAATAAAAGAGAAAGGACTTGACTTGAATTGTCAGCCCTGTTGGGCACCAGGACCCTGGAGCCCTCAGCATCTCAATACAGGCAGGATTTGTAAGAAAAACAAACAAGTCAGGTTACTGCTCCCACACACCCGGCTGCAAGCAGAAGGGCCAGAGCACAAACCCATCCCCTGCTAAGACACAGCCTTAACCTCCTCTCCAGGAGCGTGCAAGCTGCATGACAAGCGTAACCTCAGCCATTGGCAAGGACAACTCCTTCACCCTGTGCCGCCAGCGATGCACCACTCTGAAGCTACACCTATCGTTTGCCATACACAGCAGAGGGTCAGTCAAGCACAGCTCTACTTTGAGTAGAGACAGATCTAAATGAAACACTTTTCCTAACAGCGCTGAACGCATCCTAACCTTCTGTGAGTGGAGTGCCACAGTACCTCACTTGAAAGAGTCACAGAGGCACCTCTCACTTCAGAACGGCTTCTTGCCTCTTCACAGCTTTTACAGATTGCTCCTCAAGAGTGCATCCTTTTCAAATGCCATTTAATTCCCTGGAATGAACTTGAAATATGATGGACATGAAAAGGAATAATAAATTACATTATGTGCAATTGCCAAAAAGGATGTGCACTTGCAGAATCCAGCTGCGTATGTGCTTCTCTTACATATCTGATCTTGAATCGCAGCCTGCCCTAGATGGGATACAATAAGGACAGCCCACCCTGCTCTGCAATTCATTGTTCTACAGAACACCTGAATTACTGAATTCACAGACACAGAACATTTTTCCAAGCTTACAGGACAGATGCTGCTTTCTGTAGTAAGGACTTTAGTCTCTTAACAAGATGCAACAATGGAAAATCCTCCATACATCCGTACATTCTCCCTACCATGTCTAACTTATAAGGCAATAAATATTTGCAAGGAAGGTCTGTTTCACATTTTAACCTATCCCCATCCTAAATCAACAGAAAGCAATTTTATTACCATTTGTACATAAAGAGACCTGCAGGCATTAGTTCCATTAGATTGCAAGACTTTACCTTTATTTTGATCATTCTCTCTAAAACATCTTCTTATTTCATCACTACCTGAATTACCCAAGCTGTTTGGCTGGCATTTTCTGATGGTGCTGAATTTGAAACTCTTTAAAAAGACTAAAAAAAAAAAAAAATAAAAAAAAAAATCAGCAGAGGGTGGTGGGGTGGCAGGATGCCAGGGACAGGCAGGGGAAAATGAAAATCCCTGGTGTAGGTGACTGAACACATGGGAAGTTTAGATACCTGCATTCCTCAGGTATCTAAACTCTTTGTATGTCATTGTCTAACATATTTTTGTTGATACAAGATCGTAAAGTCAGAAACCTGACTAGAAAAGCTGTTTTTAGTGCTACTCTCATCCCTTCCTCATGTATTGAATAAGCTTTCCTGAAAAAAGGGTTTAAAAAAAAACACGAAGAAGCTTTAAACACTAAACTCTGTCTCTGTCGAGAGAAGCAAATTATTAATTTTACCTTCAAACATAATATACATTCACTGTGAGGGTGCAGTATATAAATCTCTAAAAAATATACTCTTACTTCGCAACTTTGAAATAAAGTCATTTGAATTGCTTTTAGAAAAATATACTGGGTTTTGTTAGTAGGCTCCCAAAGAATAAGCCATTTTAAAATTTGCATGTAAAATAATGTTTCTAAGTGAAGGAGCTGGAGTGATTTTTCTCTTCTGTTTTGCTTATATCTTCTTTTTCACAATACCCTGTTAGCCACCCTGGCCAGGAGCAGCCCATATCCACCCATCCCATGGCCCAGTAAGACATGATGGGGCCAGATATGCACTGTGGACTCTTCGGAGATAAACTCATAGCTCTTCCTACAGCCAGGAAAGTAGCATATTGGGGCAGTTCAGTTCTTTCAGAAGTAAATTTAGAAAAATCTTTTGAAGTACAATCTGACAGCTGCATAAAACCATTTCTTGAAAACAACAAAGAACCATGGTTTAGATGTCTCTAAGAGACAGAGCAGCAGTCCCAGCCCTGTCTGTAATTTGTACTTGTCACAGAGCAGTGGCAGGGGGGGCATGTTAATTCCCTGAGGGGGCACAAGCACTGTCCTCCTCTTGGGTTTTTTATTGAGAATAGGACAATTTAGAAAGGAATTTCAGATAAAAGACATCGGTGACAATTCTCTACTGAAAGGAAGTTTGTAAACATTAGAAATTTCTTGGATATTTCAGCTCTGATGACTGATGTTGCAACTCTGAAGTTGATGAGAGCTTTGACATCTACATTTATGAATCCAAAATCATATGACAGTCCTTCCCCCTGCACCCCCCCCCCCTCTTTTTTTTTAGCATGCAAGTCATGCAAGTCTTTCCAGCAAGAGCTGCCAAAGAAGTATGCTGAACCAGTACTGGCTCTACAAAGAGTCCTGGAAAGTGAAGATATATTATTCAAAGTGGGTTTTTTAAGCTGAGAGTACAGGGGGACTAAGCTGAGGGAGGGGAGAAAAAGCAAATGGATATATTTGCTTACCACTTGACAAGTTAAGAATCTTATGACACCACAGCCAAAATACAGAGACTGAACAATCCTTATAAAAAAAACTAGAAAAGGCACTAAGGCACTCCTTTGCTCTCTTTTGTAAAACTAAAGAGATGTTAATAGTTTACGCCATTACGATGAAAAGTCAAAATCAACAGATTTTAAAAATTATTTTCCCTTGTGGCTACCATTGGCTTCAGTCAGTAGCAGGTACAATGGAAGCGCCGTGTTTCACAGGACTCAAGATGACCGATGGCATTTTAAGCTCCATGTCATCTAATGCTGCTCAGAGCTTAGGCTGCACGTTGGGAATGGAACAGTTGCCAGTACACCCATTACTGCTCTTCATGTGAAAGCAAATTTATGAGTAGAATTAAGAGAAAAGCATTTACTACATAGTTTGTGCAACAAACCACATTAAATCAACACACAGTATTTCCACTGGCAAAATTTACTTTCTTGGAGTGACTTTCTCCATCTACTATTATTCAGTAACTTGAATTTTACTATCCATGAATGAAGTAAGAAACAAACATACTGAGAGAGTTTTAATAAATTATGCTGGAAACAACCCCCAAAACAATGCAGTTCACAGATAACATAGATGTTAGGGGAAAACAAACAAACAAACAAACAAAAACCCATTAATCATTTAATATCATGTATAAAAGTAATGAGATGGAGCTGTATAAAACCAAATCTAAGATAGATCATTCAACTAGTCTATTTAAAAATCATAAGTCTATACAAAAGTTGTCCCAACTTGCTTAGTTTTTAATTAGTAACTCCTTTCAAGTAAACAGCACCAAGTAGGTGATATAATTTCACATATATTTCCTTTGAGAATGACTTCAAAGATGTCTTTGTTGCTAAAGAATAATTTGGTGACAAAAAAAAATCAAAATATACAACAAAATTAAAAATACAGGCTTTTTTCCATTGTGGTTAGTTAAAACACAAATACACACCATCTCAAAGGTCACCCCCCTACTGCTCCCCCCCAAAAAAACATCACAGCACTGCCCCTGTCCCCCACACAAAAACCAAGCAAACAAAATAAGTCTGCAATATTTTTCTGTGTTCATTTATATACCTGACAGCATCTGCTGTCACCATTATTATTTTTTTTTCCCTCAAAGAAACATCTGCTCCCTGGTGTTTGGAATTATAATCTACAAGTACTCAGTGCTAAGGGATGTAATGTCAAAAAGCTGCAAGTATTAAATGATATTTTTTGTGTCCTGCTATCAAAACTAAAATCTCATCAAGTAAATATATCATTTGGATTTTATCAGTCCAGTTCTCGCATAACTTTGTCTGCAGATGAGAAAATATTTGCCAAATCCTTGTCCTAAATGAATTCATTAAGGACTTTGAGGTCGATTGCAGTGGAAACAAGAGGCCTTAGTTTATTTGTTCCAGGTTTAGTAAGAGTCTTTGCATAAACACAGTGAGTAGAATTTAGCCTATATTCAAGATCACCACATTCCCCAGTGTTCACTACAGTTGATTCAAATCTTTACATTCTTCAGGCAAATGAACAGAATACTATGCATTTTACCAACTCGTTGGATTGATCCTCAAAAATAAGATGCAAAATTCCTTAGGGGAACAAGGTTACTTTTGTACCATTATTTTATGAGCTACGTGGCCCTGCTGTGAGCTGAATCACCTGCGTGCCCATACTGCTGTTCTGGCACTGCCTGCGGTAGAAACGTAACCCTGAGAACAACGCACAACTGCAGCTCTGCATTATTACTATTCCAGTAATTAAGCCTCATCCTTCCCCTTAATAAATAAATAAGGAACTTCAGAAAACTTTAACATGAAATTACAAGTAAAATGAACACAACCTTAAGGGACATTTCTTCACACATATTTCTTCATATACGTTTAAGTTTACTGCAAGACCAAACACAGATGGCACTAGGAGGACAGTCCCAGGTTATTTGACTAACAAATTATCCTTTTAACAGGAAGGCATATTCGCTTCCAGCAGAGTCACATTTGAGAAAGTCCCAATGTGGCATAGTTGTGTGCCCTCAGGTGTAATTTCTTAACCTTTCTGAGGTGCAAAATCTGAATCTAAGACTGTTATTCTGCAATTAAAATAATTCTAAAATAGCTATCACACCGTACGCGCACAAGGAAACAACTAAAGGTTACAAGGGCAACCTAAGATTTTTCTACTTTTTAACATTTGAGACCTAAAAAAACCCTGTAAGGCTGCAAGCAGGTTTTTGACCTTGATATTAGGAAGATAAAAGATTTTTCATAATATGTATTTAGAGTTTGCAAATTACCTGTATTCCAGTTATCTTCTACAACACCAATTAAAGACAAAGACCATGTATATTATTTGAATGCTACTGTATTCTGCTGATAAATGCTGGGGAAAGTGAACACATCACATAGCAAATACCAGAATCAGTTTGAGATCGGTACTCTGGAGCAAAATGCCCAAAAGAAGCTGGAACATATCATGTTGAGAAGTGACAGCCATTGACCCAGTACACTGGCTCAGCAAATGGCAATTAACAGGGCAGACTGCCCATCTAGCTGCTACCATTCAGGAGACAGAAGCCTAATTCCCAAAGTTTGGTTTCCAGAGCTTCCACTTCTTAGAAGCATCGAAACGCTCTTCAACGACTGCAAAGATGCTTTGAGCTTGGCAAGAAACAACAATAATAAGGACAAACTGTGATTCCTGTACGGCGAGCTCATGTGAGGACATACGGTTACACAGGGAGCTGCTTTACTCTGCTGAATTCCCCTTCACAGATGACAGTTTGGGGAACGGCAAGGGAGCTGCTACTTGTGCTCTTGCACAGATGGATGGGAAAAGGACACAGCGGACATCCCATACAGCAAGCTGAATTAGGAGTTAAACAGAGCCAAGAAGAGGGTTTATGGTGTTTACTCCCTCCTAGTAGGGGAAATAGCTGAATTTTAATTCTCAGGCTGAAAATAGCTGAGTGAAATTAAACATTCAATAGCAGTGCTAGCAGAGAGCTGCCAGGGCTCAATGCCTCCTCAGCCACATGCCCATGTCCCTCGCTGCGCTGGCACTGACAGCACAGCCCCACGCAGAGACCCAGGTTAGGGAAATGACTCGGCAGAAAACCAACTCATCAGCAAAATGTTAATCAGTTAGTCACCTCCCTGATTCGACTTAACATACAACAGTACAAATTCCATTATCAACAGGAGCGGAAGGAAGCGGCAATATGAGAAAGCAGAAGGGACAACAGGGGCATGGTTGCTGAAGCCAGAGCTTCCAGCAGGAGTTATTTGTCCCAGTAGACTTTAAGCCGTACCCCTGCTTAGCCCTGCTTGCTTTGAGCCAGAGGAACTTACTGTGTCTTAACCTGTCAGACTGCAAGGCATCACACCTACCTATCATGCACCAAGGCAAAGCACCCTGAGATGCACCAGAGCATATCCCTTTGGGAGAGGACAGAAAGCTTTCCAGCAGGATGCTGCAGCAATCTCCACCATTCAGATAAAAAGGACAGGGGACCACTTCTCTTGCAGGGTCCCTTTAATGAACAGGGCAAGTTTCTGTTTTACAAAGGGGAAAAATAAAAAATGCATCCCTCCAACTTTGAGAATAAATGACATGCAAGCTAAGGAACGTCAGAAGTGTAGCTGTGCTTTAATGATTTCTTACACCACCAGCTCATAAAGATCTGGTAGTCCTGTCTGGAATTATTATATTTCTATAATATTTCTTGAAGACTGTAACTTTGATGGGTATTTGTCATGATGACCCAGGACCAAATTCCTGATTGAATGATTGCTTTCACCTGTTCTTTTAGACTTCACACAGTTATATTAAAATCTAAACATCGCATATCAGTCAGAAATGAAACACATCATCTTGAACAAAAACTAAGTTTAGGTGGTCTTTCCCACCTGTATCTACTTAACATCAAGAATTGGTAATTTTTTTGTAAAACACTTTGAGATGCCACATATATATATTTAAAAAAACAAACAAACAAACAAAAAAACACCCTGCATAAACCATAGAGTAGTTTTAAAGATTTAAAAATTGTAATCTGACCATCCTAGAGATGTGAAAGTTAAAGCAGCTTCTTAATTCCCCTCTGTGACCTAATTTTTGTAATTTTTGGAAGTACCTTCTGTTTTGGCGGTGCTATTCCTGATTGGGTGCCTGCTGGCAGACCTTGGACAGATCAGTCTAGTCTTACAATGCTGGTATTTACACTAGTGCAAACAAATAGCAAAATAGGACCAAGCAGCTGCTTTCTCTTTGGTTCCTATGCAAATGAAAGATAAGAGCCCAGCCGTATTAGGCTCCTTGTTCAATCACACAACCCAGACTCAGTCTTTTCAAGGTAAAACTGCCTTCAGCTGGCACAAATCCCAGTGTCTTATTCTGGCTTTATGGGGCTTTTCACTGCTACAGCTGTCAAATTAGTGACAGTTCAGTATAGCTTGTTGATGTGCACTCTCGAAAAAGTATGAACAAGGCTGAGACCATCTGATCTCATTTTTACTTCTTATACTGTTCTGAACTGTCATACTGGATGTGTTTCTTTCTCACACTTCAGGGTAGTGAGAACTCCACAGTGGGTCTGAGAGGTTCAAGATAAGTTCATTAAGTCAATTTGTTAATCATCTCCATGAATTGTGCTCCCATTTCTTATGAGGCTTCATGTAATAGATTTTATAAAACCTTAATGAAAATCTAATTAGAGCCAAAGGTCTTTGAAAGATATCTTTCTTCTTTTTTTCTTCCCTTCTCCACCCTCCCCCCTTCTTTCCCCCTCTTTTAATTATGAAATTGTAGGAAGGGACAAAAAGGGACAGTAAAGGAAGGGACAGTAACAAAGAACACTTTAGAATAAGCTTCGAATTGTCAGCATTTTTCTTTCATATTCATGTGCATCTACAGCAGACAACTCGATAAGATTCTTGATGTTTCTATGTACTGATATTCCACCATAGGAACTGCTATTATAGGAGATACTCAAACAATAGGCACAGCACTAGACCTGCATGGCTCTTCTTCAAACAGGTCAGTCTTCCACATCTGTATCTCTTTAATCCCATAGCTCAATGCATCTTTCTGTGACCAATTTATCTCAGACTTTTACAGATCTTCATAATTATATATACACACTTGGAGTATAAGAAGGCAGTACCAACTGAGCTATAGCTTTTGAAAGGGTTTTGGTTGGTTGGTGGTTGCTTTTTCTAAAAATTATTTTTGGTATCCTGAATACATATATATTTGATGCTTTTTGTATTTAAATTACATCAGAACACAGAAGAAAGCCAGTTAAAACTCCATGGATAAATAAAAGTGTTACTATTCAAAGATGCATTTCAAGGATGCCACTACATAGCTCTTGCTGTTAGTAGCTCCAACAGCTGACAGGATAGCTGAGGATCAGTCCCATTCCAAAGTCATCTTTGCCATTCACCCTTTTGTCCAGCCATAAGTTCTGCACCTAGCTGTAGGGCAGATATTTCAGCCTGCAAACACAGGCTGTGGCTTTCAGGCTCACTGATATGGGATACACATTGCATAAGTAATCCAATTGTTTTTAGGGAGGTTAAGTAACTTGTATGAATATAAACAGCCCCAAGAGATTATTTCAATCTGGAAAGTACAGTTACATATTGCATTGCCCCCCCACCCCCCCAAAATTATTCCCCCCACAGCCTATTGGAACAGGTCTTTAGCTGCACTGGAAAGAGACAAAAGCTGCTGATTGTACCTATAGATTGCACCTATGTATTTTCAAGAGATGCCTTCACCCCGCGTCCCCACCAATTTATTGGGGGGGGGGGGGGGGAGGGAGAAGAAAAATCACATGGGAATCAACTCAACTCAATTAATTTTACTTCCTAAAGATATAGATTCAGTATCTTTAAGATACGGATTTCGCAATTATCATCAGCTCAAAACATGGTTCACCAATGTAATGTAATTCTATATGCTATTTTACTCAAAAATAGAAACACAAAGGAATTATTTTTCAGCTCTTACCTCTTTCACTTAACACCCTTGTTTCTAAACATGCAAACATAAAAAGTCTTTAAGAACACAAATTGGTTTGGGGGTTTTGGGGTTTTGGGGTTTGTTTTTTGTTGGGTTTTTTTTTTTTCTTCCTCCCAAAAATACATTTGTGTGATACAGGGAATTTTTTTTGTTCATTTTCTTTGGAAGGTTTTTTTCCCACTCCCCTGAAAAATCTAGGGTTTTCACTAATTTTTAACGATTAAGAAACTAAGATTGCCTACTAAGTAGACTCTTCAGAATATCCAAATTTGCATTTATAATAATAAGCAGTAGTAAGGTTGCTGTATTTGTATTAAGTATGAGAAAACAGAGGAAAAAAAACCTGCAAGCCACTACATCTCACCTAAACAGTATGCAAGATGTCAAAGACCTTGAGGGACTAAAATAATTACATCAATTTGTACTATGATTCAATAGAAACAAATGACAAATAGTTTCAGCTAAAAAGAACAAACAGATGTACCAACAGGGAACCAAATCCTGAGGTCTTTGTTCAGTCTTAATCTGGCAACTCCCACTGAGATCAACTGACTTTGCTTGAAGATGCGACAAGTTTAAATTGAACAAGGCCGTTAGGATTTTCCCTGTGAATAGGCTCTATACAGGAGCATCACAGAGACAGAGCTGTATGTCATACTGGATAATACACTGCATACAAGTTAACAATAAAACACTGTCACATAAAAAGCTAATGCTATTTAGGTCACAGCACTAAGTATATAAAATAAGCACGATTATCCAAGTCCCATTAGGTCTCAGTCAGAGCGCATGTGTTTTGGAGCAGCACGCTTAGGAGATGGACAGATCAGAGGGAGTTCAGAGAAAAGCATCTAAGATGATAAAAGATTTGAAAATAAAAACCGTACTTTGAGAAAGCACCACATGTTAAGAAAACTTTAGAAAGTCAGTAAATGGAAAAAGGAAGTCACTGCAAAGTTTTCAAGGTTCAACTAGATAAAATTGTTTCCTAAACCATTTCTACCATAAAAAAGTCACTTGTGTCATGCAGCAAAATATGTAATAATAATATTTGTTTACTGCCCAATTTTTTTCAGTTCAGTGGTAAATTTGTAAATTAAGACTATTAATTGGTGTTAATCTCAGCAATCCCATCCAAGCTGCCACTTACACAGATTGAGTAATACCACATTTTTCTGGAAATCATGCTACAAAATACCAGAGGTAGTAGATTGGAGTACTATCATCACTTCACGTTCTGCCATGCTGCCCGGGTTTTCAAAAGTTCTAAACCCTCAGATGTTAAAAACCTTTGAGCACATTTTTCAAAGCCCTGAATGAACAGACCCGCTATGGTGGAGTTTGAGTGCTGGAAAAACAGAGCTTTACATTTACACTTAATACATCCAGCCTGTTTAACTCCCCAAAAAGGAGTGACTGTGTGTGCTTTGTGTCGTCACTGCACCATACAGCACTGCGCCATTAACCCAGGCCAGCTCCAGCTCCACTCCCAACAGAACTACAGAGCCATGCCAGCGCAGTGCTGTATCTAAGCTAATTACACTCAGAAAAGAAGGAGGGAGGGACAGAAGACATATTAATTAGATCAGGAGGAGCATCCCACTGACATGTCAATACTGTTTTCTGGACTTGCACAAATCACTCTGCAGAGAAATGTGCTGCACAGTACAACAATAGAGAGGCTCCTTTTTCAGGAATAAATTGATGTGCAAGAAGAAAGCTTTCTAATGAAGTAAGAGGAAGCGAATGGGATACTGAATCTAGACAAAAATCAAACTGGATTAAGGTTTTAAGAGTAAGGGCAAACAACCAGTGGTGCAAGCTACCAAGAGAGATGATTAGAAGACTTCCAGACATGATTTCTTCCCCACACTCCCACCCCAGGTAGAGATGCAATCTCACATACAAATGTCCAGCTGGGCTTAACACAGCAATAACTTAAGGACTAAGTCATATAAGAGGTCATAACAGATTTTCTGCACCCTTCTGGCCTTAATACTTACTGACCCAAATTAAAAATGTATTTGATGCTGTGCTGCAGGTCTGGGAACTATACAGTCTTTTGTTATGTTGCCTACAACCACGGGTGAAGTGACATACTGCTTTTTAAGTGCCCTTTCAACTGAATACAAGAATACAACTTTGTGTGGGAGGAAAAATGAGAACACTGTAATATGCATGATAGGAATAAACAGCAGCTGTCTACACATACACGAAAGCCCATCACCAAATTATAGCACAAGATACCAGGCTGCCCCCTTTCCTTGCTGTAATTTACTTTCTATGCATGGTAGCGTGAAATGAGGAGGTATTGGAGGACACAATGTTGGCACTGCACAAGCAAAACACTTATTTCCCTAGGTGTGGATGAAAAATTGCATTATTTATACAGAATTGATGACACAGAAGGCATTGTGATAATAAGAGACTATTTTAGGGTGTGTGCAACCCAAACAAAACTGCACTATAGCCATACTTTGCTACTTTACTGGAACTTGTGTGGCTGAAGCTTGTTACACCTTTTCTCGGCATTTCAGAAAGTATTCTTTGTTTATTTTGTGTAGACTTGCATTGGTACCCCCAGTGGGATTTTAATTTGCCGTGCTAAATTGGTCTGCTTGTCAGGTAGCTTTTCAGTCACCAAGCCAAGCAAGCGAAAGGCAGAGGAAACTGAGCACCTAACTCCCCCAGGTGCACACACACACACACACAAAATAAAATAAAATAAAAAAAATCTGCTTTTCTGCTTAGGTTAAACGACGGCTGCTACAGGAAGGGCATTGGCCAGAAATACAGAGTCCCAAAGCCTGTGCCTTACATAAGGTAGGGAAATGCAGTTCTTCCCAATTCTTGACTTGCTCTAAGCAGATGGCTGTACTATGAAAAGAACAGAACAAACAGTTTTGTTTTCTTAGCAGCATTTTCTTTAACCCACATTCATAAGTGCAAAAGTCAGGAAGGACCGTTCAACACTTCCAAAGGCCAGATCACTTCTCCCATATTAATCACTCATGTTACTCCTCATTTCTATCTTTAGG
Organism: Falco cherrug; assembly: GCF_023634085.1. Lineage (NCBI taxonomy): Eukaryota > Metazoa > Chordata > Aves > Falconiformes > Falconidae > Falco > Falco cherrug. The sequence goes on along the minus strand of NC_073710.1, from coordinate 13,448,646 downwards.
TTCAATATTCAGAAGAAATATACTCTTATTTTGAGTTTTCTTCTGGAGGAGTTTTGGGAAAAGGTCCAAGTATTTTTGTGGCAATATTTTGTATCTACAAAGGTACAATTCAGAGTATCTGCATCTTGATTTGTACCTACTGTGTGACAGGCACGAAAAAACATAGCTTACGTTCCCAACTGACTGACAGAATAAATCCAAGTTTCAAACTTAAAAGCCTTATCCGTAAAGGGAAATCTGTGTTGAAAAATTTTTCATAAATCTGTTCATCTTCATCCTAATTTAAGATCAGGATTAACTCAATTTTTAAAATTAAACCTGACCTAGGCCTCCTAGCTGTGATCAGTCCTATAGTAACATATATTGTGTAACTACTTTCTCAATATCAATAAAGGACTAAAGACCTTTACCAAAAAATAGTTCCTGTATTTCCTGGGGATGCAAATTAGAAATCTTACAGTTCCTTTAATGTTTCAAGTGCAAATCCAAAGGCTTGGATCCAAGAGAATATTTATTTATTACCATCAATTTACCACCCCTCTGCTTCTGACAATACTATTTCCATGTCATTTTTGATGCACATACTGCTGTGCAGTTTCAAAACCAAACCAAACAAACCACACCAACCAAAGCTGTTTCCCTTATACCTAACCCTGTAGGGCAAGATCTGTAACAGCTGGTATTCCCAGGTTTTCTGAAGTCTATAAAGATAAAATAAAACAAAAGGCTAAAATACTGTTTTAAAAGTTAGGGGACAGGAATTTGCCTTTGAATGTAAGATGACTACTCTTTCTTAAAGCAGAGGGTGGGGGGTGGGGAAAGTGGCAAAAGTTGATTCCTTATATTCTGATTTATGTCAAACACTGAGAGAAGACCTCGAATAAATATGTAGGCTTTTCTAAGATTCCGAGATTCAACTTAGATTTGTGCTCTTTTCTGCTAGCAGTGTACATTTTCATTTTAATAAATATCTCACCTATATGCATTCATGTGTATGCATTTATCATGGATAGTTTCCCTATTTTGATTACATATTTTTCAGTCTTCTGCAAATTAGTAGAATATATACACATGGAGGACCTACATAAAACAGATCCAGAAAGAGATGAAATCAAAATCTCAGTGAAAATGTGGGAATAGTTTGACTTGCATTTTCTCCAGACAAAAAATAATATTTCTCATTTTTATTCTTGGATATTATATGCTACAGTTTCACCATGACTTTATAATTCAGCACTAGAAAGGCAAAGGGCCAGCTAATCAACATTTCTGCTGCTTGCAACTATTCCCCAGAAGTAATATCACACAATGTTATCAGTTGCTACTTTATTAAGTTATTTTAAAGAATACCTGCTGGTACAGTATCTCTCTGTTATTCACAACATATTTCAACTAACATATGATAAATATTTCAGTAGATTTTTTTTTTTTTTTTTTTTTTTGTATATCAGAAGTTTCCTGGAAAGTTCTCTTGACAAATTTTATATTGTAGTATACTGTGTATATGCTTAGTATACCTTAAGAAAAAGCTTAGAAACAAACCCACTTTTCAAAAAAACGAACCAAAACACTGAATTAATACCCAAAATATCTTTTCAGAAACTCAGTTAAATTAAATGCTTGTTTAACTTCAGGAACCATAATCTCCATAGGTCAGATGAGATGTTACAACAATTCGAAATGAGCTTCTCGAACTTGATGTGTGATTAAGTTGGAAAACCATTTGTTAAGAACAGGGAAAAGCACAAAAATGAGCAATTTAGTGAAAAAGTCATATCCTAAACTAAACTGTGTAATATTGTTTGTACTGTTAAAATATTGTATTAAAGCAATGAAGATGTATTAAAACACCGCAAAGGGGGAACAGCAGAGAACTGGACGGACTGCAAAAGACAGCTGTATTTACACATATAGCCAGTGCCAATTTTTAAAGTCTAAATTTTAGGTTGCATTGAGCAACAGCCTTACAAATTAGGTCTTGTATATGATGGCTGCTCTCTGTAACCATTCAGAAGGTGAGTTCACCCCTACACACAAAGAATCAATAAGATCCAGGAGTTCACAGTATTATTACATTTCCAATTTCCATCCAAGTGAAAGTATGTGATCCCATACCCTCTAGATTTCAAAAAGCCATTACATTAAATCAAAACCCAAAGAAAGCAGATTAAATATAAATAACAAAGTACTTTAACACAACTTTGAAGGAGGGCAAAAGAGTCTTGAAATTTGTTGTTTTCAGTTGTTCAACCTGTCACTCAAAACTCTGAGGAGAAATGCAAAGCTTACATGCGGATAGTACTGCAAGTGCAGTGACATCAACACAGCAGCTGCTTTGGTCTACTAAACCAAACCTGGCAGGAATAGAGCATCTTTGAACTGTAAAATGCTATGGGAAAATATAAACCACTTCCACAAGTCCCTGTCTCTGGTTAGCAACAGTGTTGGTGACTAACACAACCATGACTCTTGGTGGTATTCACTCTGTTACTTGATGGGTTTAGTAAATTTTGCTGCAGTAAGATCCTCTTATCCCCATAACAAAATTAGGGCTTCATTTTACATAATTTATCATTTATTTCTTAATTTTCAGGCCAGCTGTTGCAGTTTCATAGCAGATAATTCATTGTTCTCTCTGTGTTTTCTAACAAATCAGCTTTGGACACTGTGCAACTATTGCAGCAAAGGCTGCTCGTGCTTTAACAGCGTAAGATCTGTCACACCAATAGAGGATAACCAGATAAAAGGGAGAAACCTGCCTCTGTACCACTTCGATCCAGCTAGAGCAGGGGTCCAACCCCCGGTGGGGGGTGGGGGGGTGGGGTGGCAGGGGGGGTCTGTAAATACCGGGGGGGCAGATTGAGGACCTGGGGGGCTGTATCCAGCCCATGGGCTGTAGTTTGAGGACCCCTGAACTAGAGAATGGCCAACATGCGTCTCTGCAGACTCCTCTGTTGAAAACTTTAAAGCACATTTACTCCTTTAAACATATTAGGTGAAACACTACTCCTTTAGGAGAAATGTCTGTCAGAAGCAGGAAGAATCCCTCCTCACACTCTCTCACTGTGGTGACTGTGTCAGGCTAGTCATCTGTAAGCTCTGCAACACCGGTTTCATTGTCTTCTCACTAAAACACTGATTAGATCTGCATCTGAGGTTGTAATCCCTGGGGATCTAGGGAAGGTAAAATAACTGGGGGAAAAAAGAAAGGAAAAAATTTGGTAGAACAAAGACTACAAAAAAACCAGGAGGTGCACTGCACACTATGTAAAATCTAAAAGCTATATGGAGCTCCAAATTATTTTCACTAGGGTCAATCCCTGAACTATCTTGTGGTGGAGCACACAAATTAACGCAAGCATAAAATACATATTGACAGAATTTTTCTAAGAGAAATAATTCAGGAGGTTGTGGTTTTGGTGGGTAAGGCTTGGGTTTGGGGGTTTTTTTTCAGCAATTCCATTATAAGGAATTCTCATGCAAGAGCTAGTGTACCACATTATATTCTATAATAAGAATTGTCAAAGCTTTTTTATTATTAGCGAAGACACCACCTATTTTGACAAAGAAACCTGAAGGAATGAGTGATTCTAGAATGCTGTATCTATCCAGTCAGAAGTTCTTTTGTGACTAAACTTGAAAGAAGCTTCGGAGAATGCTTAGATGGTTAGAAAGGAGTACTCTGTATGGATGGGAGAACACACAGGAACAGGAATCCAATACGCGTAAGTGCTAACATCTCTTTCCTGGGCGTTTTGGACCAGCAAGCCCACAGCAACGCAGCAGATAAAAAGTCTAGCTTAAAATTGCATGAAGGAATTCTAGTAGATAGGAAGAGTCTAGACACCTGACATCCTAATCAACCTGCTCAAGATTTTTTCTATAGTGACTGTAGCAAATAATAATGGAACACCACACAAAACAAGACAACTGCTGAGCTCATTTCTCCTTTTGCCATGCATCTCACAGCTGTGTAGATAGCCACACACAAAAAGTTGCAGCCCTAAGACTCTGCACGACTTCCTCCCTCTCCACTGTTCCCCCAGCAGATTTCCTTGGGCCTCAATTCATTTGTTGCCCTTTCACATCTCCAGCCCCCAGCACCGCCTCAGCCCCCACAGCTTTCTCCCTGCCTCTTCCCAACGGCCCCTGACCCTCCCCAGGTCAGTCCTGTGCTCAGTCCCTGCCTCTTCTGTGGTTTCTTGCTCATGCTGTAATTTTCCCCAGGGGCAACTGCCCCTCATCTCAAATAAGCTCTCAAAAGGCAAAAAGAAAAGTAAATCCACTTAATTTCTAAGCAGCCTTCTAAAAAGTGTGACAGGAGAGCCGATGAGCATACGGCACATTTCTGAACAAATACAACATTAAACAAGGGATTGGTTCCCATCCCCAGGACTGTTTCCCTGGCAGGCAGGTACCACGCCGCGGTAGCAGTGCTCTCACGCTGCTGGCACTGCAGCAGTGCTACAAGTCTGTACGGCATAAAGCATGGATGGCTGAAAAATTTATGAGGTTTAAACCTGAGAAAGATTGAAATGCTACTGATTGGTTCTGGGTGCTCGGTAGGCATGACAACTTCTTTTGTGATTAAATCTAACAATAACTTATTTTTAGGGCCTTCTGACATAAAAGTCTTGGCTGCTACAATATTAAATAAGAGATAAACCCAAGGAAATATACTTGTTACTGAATATTTTCTTTTTTAAAAATCACCTTCCTAATACGGCCAGATTAAGATTTCAATTTAGAAAGCACAAACATATCTGGAAACATCATGATTTTTGTCAGGACATAGTAAAAGAATTTTACGATTCCTAGAACCAGTTTTGGATAACCATGTACTGCATTTTCAGACTTAAATTCTCCAGGTTGTGCACATGAAGGCTGAAATTTTACAACTGCTTCACAATTTGAGCAAAATTCCAAAAGGGAATTGGCTGCAGCCATCAGGACTTAAGACCCTCTTCATCAAGCACAGCCCTTTTGCACTTGTGCCCATCCGCTCAGATACTGTTACTTGAAAAATCAAAGCTGACCACACAGCTTTGTACCTTCCTTAAAGACTTACTGCCCAAGCCATAGCAAAATTTTAGCTACAATGAATTCAATACAAATTATATTATAGGCATCAGTGAGGACAGGACATTGATGCTGAAATAGACGGAGATTCCTTGAGATACTGACTGACTTTTTTTCACTTCTCTACTAGAATTTCTCCCTATATATATTATCTTTAAAATCACCGAGCATAACAATGCCTTTCCTCCTTCTGCATGCTGACATTTGGAATTCAACTCTCAGATTGAAAAAGAAAGTGATCAGTGGTTGGGATAAAACGCCTCCCATTGAATACAAGAACAGAAGCAAGGATTACTGACCGGAAGCACTATAAATGAAGAGTAAACAAGTCTGCATCACTGGAGGCAAAATTAAAACATAGTTGTTTAAGACAGATTCTGGGTAGCACAAATATACTGGCAAAATTCAGCTAGGAGCAAAATATCTGACAGCTTTGACAGATACTATCAAGCTGAAGAGGCTGAAGGCATTACTACTTGTAGGTGCTTCTGTATTTCTATTGTCATCTAGAGTCCAGCTTAAAAAATGTCAGGGAAACTGGGGAAGCTGAGGCACAAGGGAATGTCCCTAACTACCACCCTGCAAAAAGGGAGTAACCTGTAGTGAATGGCAGAGCTGATAATTGGCTTCAGATGTTTAAAACCACATCAGTGCGGCTTTGCAGAGGATATCCATTACAAACCAAGGTAACGGGACCCACAGAGGGCAAAGTGAACAGGGGAGAGCACTTTTTCAGTTAAGTTTCTTAAGAATTTACACGACCACACCGCTGCACCCTCCCTTCCCAGTACCTTCTGAGTCTGCTGGCCAACATTAGTCTAACATTACATACCTTAACGAAAGAGACTGTTATGATGAACACTGAATCTTATAATATTTTAAATGGTGAAGATACACATTATCTGAACCAGTATTTGCTGCTCTACAGAGAGAACAAAGAGAGAACTGGAGAAAGAAGAAAAAATGTATCATTAATAGCTCAAAGCATTTTCTTGTTCAGTGATGGAAAGTGCAAAGGAAGGTTTATTAGGAGAAATTACTGAGGCAGAAACAGTGTGATGATTGAGGAAATTTTTTGTTTATATCCCATAGTTTAGAGATAACAAGAAATGTAATAGGTAAGGAATGGTTTCTTACGTACATTTTCTTACTTATATTCTTACCTGTATTTCTTACCTAAAAATAAAAAAAGGTATTCAAACTTAACATTTGTATTTCTTAATGCATACAAGAGATGATTTGATTTATTATGACATAGTAGTTAACCATATTTCAAGGAAAATCAAATTTGTTCCTTTAGACTCTAATAAGAGGTAACTGAAGTATGAACTGCTATCAAAACAAGCTGACCAAAACATGCTGTCTTTAGGTTTTGCTGCTAAATGCAGGCTTCAAAAAAACTACACACTGAAAGTACAAACTAGTCTAGTTTGTCCAAAGGGTAGAGTGTGAACGAGCTGTTATTGTCTCAGGTTCTGAATAGTCTTCCCCTTCTTCCCAATTTATATTGGAAATGTAATAGGGATTAAAATAAACAAGCATGTTAATTTGATTTCAGTCCAACTACTGAATTAGGATACTCCTTATGACATATTCTGGGAAGAGATTAGAAAAAGGCTTTATTTGAAAACAGCAACAACAGAAACCGTAATTGCTAACTGCTTTCTCCCTGGCATCGCTGTAAGGCTTAAGTTCCCTGCATTGCATGTTTGTACTTGTCTGCGCTCCGACTCCTGCAGTGCCACCAGCTCTCAGAGCACAGCAAGCAGTGTTAATGTCACCTGTAGAAAGGCTGTGCGCTGCCAACATTTAGAGAAGCACTGAAGCCCATGACTAAAACAAACAAGGTGGGGGGGAATCACTTAATCGTGAACATTCTCACAGAAAGGCAGAATCACAGTAATTATATGCTACAACCTGTATGAAAAGCAGGATCAGTACAGCAAACCATTACCTATGCATTTAAACTTCTACTGCCTGAAGTGAGCATCAGTGGAACAGGTCACATCATCATTTTTAGCAAAATCAGGTCTTTAGAATTACATAAAATTCAGCTTTTTGTTATAATCCAATCCTTTTGCATCCAGAGCAAAGAAAAGCTATTTAGAGAAATGAGTAAAACTTGTGTAATAAGAGGATCACCTCTGATCAGAGCCAGCAAATGGAATGAAGCGTGACAGGGCAGGAGGAAGACTGAGAAACCTTTTGCTAACAGTGTGTGGGGCTCGTGCTCACTCTGCTCATGGAGGCTCATCTTGCTTGCAGAGCTACACTAGGAGGCCACCCACTGAAAGTCTTAAATGATCTTCAGTCAGTGTTTTGCTACAATGTGCAAGTGAATGAACAGCAAAACTTGAGAGCCAGTGTTGCACTCCTTAGTTTTTCTAAGCAACGTGGGTAAGGTTAGCCAGTACACAAGAACACACAAGGATAATTAACTTCTCTAGGAGATTAAATACTTTTCTGAGATAGTAAGCATTAAGATAAACTGTTAAGCTTTTCAGCTGCACTTTCTAATATCCATAATTGTTTAATTTAAAAGACTGGAAAAGAAGATCATTTTATGCCTTTGCACAAGAAGCTCCCCTCCCCCCCCCCAACCCCAACCCAACCCAAACAAAAAACCCCAACCAAACCCCAAAAACCAACAACCCTTAAGCAAGGGATTTGTGTTAACTGTCTTACGATAAATACAAAGCATGGCAAGCTGGCCTGAAATTTGCAGAGGTGAGGCTTTCCACCTTGTTTTAAACAGTCTTAAGGGCTTTCAGACCTAAAGCTATTTAATTTCATATTACTAGTACAGTGCAGTTCTTTGCATGTCTTTAAGGTAAGAATTCACTAAAACACCCTAATTTAGTCAGCTATGAATTTCAGTTTCTTCCAAAGTCCACGAACAAGCTTATAATCATCACGTCACTGTATAATTCATTAATTTTGTTATTCATATGCAGGCAATAAATAACACTGAGCTCCTATAAGGTTTTCATATGTATAGCTGAAAACCCATTGCAAGGAAAGCTAGTGTTAATATCCTCTTGCTGTAAAAAGAAGAGCGACACGAGTGGCTTGCCCATAAATAACTTATCCCCATCAGGTGGCCAACGGCAGTGCTAGAACATTTTGTTTTGTTACAACTGTAATGTGTGTTTTACTCACTATGCTAAACTGCCTTCCAGCTCTCCTAGCAGAGCACAGGCTTCACGATTAGAACAACTTGAGAGATGTAAAGAAACACCAGCTCCAAGGGGGATTCCAGTGATGGTTGACATCACCAGTGAAGTCCATCCCTCACTGACAGAAAGCAGATGGTTCAGACCTCTTGAGCTGTGATATGCTTGTTGAGAGGGGAATGGTTTTAACTCCCACTGATAACCACAGCAGGGCTTTCTCAGGCATGGACTTGTCTCCGCTCCTGAATGCCTAAACAGTTCATACCTTTGGCCACCCAGATATCTAGAACGGTGAGCTCTCCTTTTGATTTAAGAAACTAAAACTTGAATATCCATTTTTTTGTTACTTTCTGGTAAGTCTCTACATTAAATCCAGCCAACAGTAACAGTCTTACATGAATAGTAGTTCTACAGCAGGGAAATGCTCCTTTCATGATGAGGCAGAAATGGGTAAAAGCCTGCTACACCAGTGTTGTTCTAGTTACTGCTGCCTACATGCCAACTACAAACCCCAACACTAGAAATTCAAAACTGCTAATTTCCATTTACTGGAGGCACCAAGACATTTCAGTGAGTAGAAGCAAGATGACAGATGTAAGCACATCCTTCTATGGCCTCAGGAATTTACTGGTTTGTTGTGGTTTATTGCTGAGTATCTGGGGGTTTGGGGTAGCTGAAAGAACAACTTTTTTAAAAGAATCTCTTACACAATCGGTTAGATTCACTGACACCCTACGATGCTCGGGGCAGAGCCGGACTACATTTGGTAGTCAGCTAACACAGCAATGTCAGACACAGAACCTGACATCAAGCTATGGTCCGACAACGAGAACAGGATTGGCACTGCAGAGGCACATGCAGTCTGTGGGCTCAGTAACAACTCAATCACACAGTTGGAAACATGGTGATGGATTCTTTAAGAATGCATACATTTGTGTCAGTAAATGCAAAACAGAAATCCAATTCTGTGCACTGAGTGTGTAAAATCCCAGTTATTTACTGAACAGTAGATTATGACCTTATATTCAGAATAAGTTTTGTTCATCCATTTTTAATAAGGTGCAGTAGTCTTTGTTTTCTTTCTATGTCCCAGAGACTGCTGTGGGGCACTTTGTAAAGTCCTGGTAAAGGTCATATCATTAAAATCAGACTTTTTCTGGTTTTTCAGGGGTTTGGGGTGGTTTTTATTTTTGGTAAGGAATCGGAGAAATTTATGCTTGCTATGACCTCTCAAGAAAATAGTGAATCTTTTCACGGAAGTAGATGAGGATAGGTGAATTACATGGTATAGACTTCACACTCACATACTATATAGGGGGAGTTAATCAGCAGGGATCCTTTGCTGCAAAGTAGAGGTTTCAAAGACCTAAACTAGAACTTCTATTGCCTTAATCATTAACTTTTGGCAGTTGCTATTTATCAGGTATCAGACAACTGGAGACACAGCACGTACATAAAGCAGAAGAAAACCTCAAAGATCAAGAACGTTTCTACAGATTAGTTGAAAGCCACCAATATTTTAGACTTTATACTTTTTTCATTCCTGGCAGGATCCTTCTCTCAGACTGAAAACAATTCCTCTTCCCTGTGTTGCTAGATGTCATCTTCCCCTGGTTTTTAACTCCTCCATCTTCCTCACAACAGCAGCTTAACTACACCGGCAAACTAATCAATCAACTGTGTTTCCACCTACTGCTCCAAGCACATTAGAAATAAGGTACTTTCTCAGTACCACACGAAAAAAACTTTTTTAAGTACCCTTATAAAAAAAAAAAAAACCAACAAAAAAATCCCCAACACCTGCAAAATGCACAACTATTACTCCAAAGACAGTTAAAATTTCTAAACTACATAGTTACCTACATCATTAACTAAGAATAATAGCACCTGCCGTACACCGTTCACACAATGTCTTTCAATTTTTGAGGACAAAACAGTGCATGTGTTACCGAATCTTAACTTTAGCCTAAGGAAGAATTACGTGTATATGTGCACCTACACATCTCCCTTGAAGTTACTCTAAGTTATGATTTGATACCAGGTCTGCACATAATTAGATATGGGGTCAGAAGAGAACAAAATGCTACTTTCTTCTGGAGTCTTCTGTCCCATTGCTCTTCAGTGTAATGTGCACTATATTACCTTTATTTCACCTGCAGTACTTTCCCTTCACCATACCAGATAGGGCTTTATAAACCTAGCATAGTGCTTTTATTGGGTCCTACATGGGATTACAACATGGTCTGTATATAAAGAACTGAAATTCTGCCTGACTATTTTCATAAAGAGACAGTCCTTTTTTACAACTTGTATTTCTAAACATTCTCCAAAAGGTTATGTCCTGGTTTCAGCTGGGATAGAGTTAATTTTCATCTTAGTAGCTGGTGCAGTGCGGTGTTTTGGATTTGGTGTGAGAACAATGTTGATAACACACTGATGTTTTTAGTTGTTGCTAAGTAGTGCTTACTGTAAATCAAGGACCTTTCAGTTTCTCAGGCTGTGCCAGCAAGAGGGCTGGAGGGGCACAAGGAACTGGGAGGGGACACAGCCAGGACAGGTGACTTGAACCAGCCAAAGAGGTATGCCATACCATGGTACATCATGATCGGTACATAAACTGGGGGGGCTGACCAGGGTGTGCAGATCACTGCTTAGTGACTGGCTGGGCATCGGTCAGTGGGTGGTGAGCAACAATAATGTGCATCACTTGTTTTCTTTTTTCTCTTCCATTTGGATTTCATTCCCCTCCCCTTCTCCCTCCTTTTCATTATAACTCATTATTATTAATTTATTTCAATTATCAAATTATTCTTATCTCAAACCTTGAGTTTTACATTCCTTTCCAATTCTTCTCCCCATCCCCCCTTCAGGGTGGGGTGGGTTGGGGGGCGCGGACAGCGAGTGGCTACATGGTACTTAGTTGCTAGCTGGGGTTAAACCATGACAGGATACAAGTGTGTCTGAAAGTCTCTGGCGAAAAGGAAAGCCAACTGTTTAAACACTTAAAAGCATTCATCAATTTGGGAACTGAATCCTCCTGAAAAGAAATCAATGTGGAAATCCCCATTTCCAATCACTGTTATTTCTAGCTTAAAGTTGCTTCTGACATCATCTCATGCATCCCTAAATCTCACAGAGTTCTGGTATTAATAGCACAGCGCTTTAACGTATTAAATCATTTATATACATATGTATGCTTGCCTTAGTTCTTGTACATTAGACAGGGAGCCTGCCCTTAGTTGCTTCAGCTATAAAGTGCATTAGCTGGGCAAGGAAATGCATCCAGGCCATCTGATCACAGCCTGGATGTGGTGATGCATTTGCAAGCACAAGGTAGTTCTAAAGCTGTCAGATCTGGATTCCTTAAACACAAGCCAACACCATACTTTTGAACTGTCACCCGATTAAAATGAAGCTGCTGAAAATTTAATATTGTAGGCAAGCTGGATCACAAAGTGGCTTGACATCACTGGTCCTGAATTATTAGAAGCAGACAGAGTTAATAATAGAAGAGGTTTCATATGGTTACACCAGTTCAGAAGAGATCAAATACCTGCAAATGTATCCCAATTTGCTCAAAGGGCAAGTGTTTCCTATCTGCCTGCTGGTAGAGATTGACCAAAAGAGAGAACTTCCTTACTTCAGAAATCATTCCTGCAGTTACTCGTTTTTATCTTTGCCATATTAAAAACATACGGTTCTTCTGACTGTGAAAAAGAAACCATCATTAGCACTACCTAGTACTTTAGATAGAACAATAGTTTAAAGAAAAGAGAAGAAAAAAAACCCACCAACAACCCACAAACCTCAAATATCCCATTACTATATGGGGGCCTGAACTTACACCTAGTAGCTGGTTTCTGTGCCTCTCTCTGCCCCAGGAGCAGCTTGAAGTACTAAAGCAGCAACTCCTTCAGCACTCTGCACCAAAGCCCCACAGCCTGCTGATGCCTCGCAGAGCGATGCTGGCATGCGGAGAGGCAGCCAGACCTGCCTTGGCCATAGACAGATCTTCAGCCTCAACAGACTTAACAGCTAAGGTAGAGAGATCTTTAGAAGCCTGACAAACGTTTGTAGGAATTATGACACTAATTCTTACTATCCATTTACACCACAGACATCTGTTTAGTTGGAGACTTGTGGCTTGGTGAATTCATTTATTATTTCAAATGCATTTAAAAATAGAGTAATTGACATTTCATACTGTAACTATTCACCAGTTTGACATTACTATGCACTTTAATTAATATGAATACCTAAAGCTTGGAACTGAAGAGAGAGCTAGGTCATATTAAAGTCAATAACTGTCATGTTTCAGTTCAAATTCAGACAGAAGAAAACTTGACAAGTCCGTCAAAGCTGACACTTCAACAATACTAGCTAAAGGGGATGATACCAGATGCTTGCACCAATTTAAAGAGCAGTGGTCAATACTCTTTAAAAGAAAAATCTTAGGTCAAGTGCAGTACTGCTACACGTTAAGTACTATCAAACTTCACTTGAACGATATAGTGAAGAAATAAGCACAACTCTATCCAGTTTCCAGTTAATCAATGCTGAAGTCATACGGGGGTTGTAGCTTGGCCATATGTAGCCCTTTCCACACGAGGCATTCTCCTCTTCTGTGGCCATGGGGTTAGCTCTGAGCTGCCAGATTTAGAGTAAAAATAAAACAAAACAAAAACCTACCACACAGCCCCTACACACCAATACGCCATCCTACGCCTCCTAAAGCGATGCAAGAAGGAATGCAACTATACGCTTTAGGCAGAGTATGTTTACATCTCACGTTTAAGTTGCCCTGAGTCACTCTTCCTTTGATGAAATCCAAGTATACCCTTCAGGAAACCCTTTAGCTTTGACTCATGTATAGTGCAATTCCACTCTGGATAGTATTTCTCCCTCAGTAACAGTTTATGAGAACAAATCTACCCCCTGCTTACTAAGTTTGTCTCTAATTCATGCTCTGTCACAAATGATACTTAAAGATAACTTGATAACTGTGTCAATTAAACATCACAGGAAAAAGACGTATATGCGCTCAATTTACTGTTCGCTATTCAAAGTGGGGAAAAACAAGTCTTAAAATATAATTTTTAAATAGCAAAATCAAGGAATTTGCTAAGAGTGTGTTGTGCTATCACTAGGTTTCTCATGAAAATGTAACAATATACTGGAGTTAAATTATAAAGCTAAGCAAAGAGAAACATTCAGCAGTGGCTGTACAAAATTTTCCATGTAAACCCTATTACAATTTCCTATAACAAACCTATATATATATAATAAACCTATAACAAATTCAGATATAAATTAGATGGTTAGCATGTTATTAAAACATGTAAATGAGTAAATATAACTAAACAAACACCAACTGTGCACTGAACACAACAGGAGAGAAAATGAGATCAATGTAGTTCCTTTTAGATCAGGTCTACAGCTTTGTAATGAGACCATGATCAATTCTGCCCAATATATATAGTGTCTGGAAAATGTAACAAGTGGTCATTTACCATGCATAAAGTGCCAGCTTCTCTTTTGCCTAGCGAGCTGTAAAGATACAGCCCTGGTAACCACCCCACACTGCTTGCATATCCACACAAGATTCCCTTCTATCAGTGCACTCTCGCATCACACAATTTATAGAGAACTCACCACTTTAATGAGCCATTTTGATGCTGGACCTATAAAATATACTTCTAAAAAGAAACAATGCTGAAACATACTAAAATTTCATTCTCTCATGAGAAGCACAAGAGTGCAGGAGTGCAAGCCAAGAGGGGTTTTGTAAAGCAGAAGCGGTATCACGGGCTGTGTACAGCCACTAGCCATGTGCCTATTTCATGGCATCAGTAACTGCTCATACTGTCAACCTTCGCTTATTCCTGAATCTTCTTTCTCCAAATACCTTACAACATTATCAAAGCCAAAAGTATTACAGCCAAGTAGTAGTGATGCTGTGATTATGACAGCAGCAGATGTTCACACTGTGTATTATATTTTCCTCTAATCACTGTTTCCCCACAGTAATAACCGAGGTGTGCTATCTTTTACCATTAAGAAATGGTAATCAGGGTAAACAAATTTCTGCATTAGAAAAAGCAAATGGAAGGGGTCCAAGGTATATTTTTCTACCTTTTCTTTTACAATAAAGATTTATTATCCAATGACATAATCTTAATGCTGTAACTTTCAATAGCCCTGACCTTTTAACGTTCTTCACTTTCTGCTCTAAACTCCAGGTTTGCTGTCCCTGAGCCAAGGGGTTTTTGTGACCTTTTTTTTTTTTTTTTACTTTCAAGACCACAGAGCTTTTTCAGGCTTTTTATTATCCATTCTACTACCAACTTTGTTCAATAAGACTGCAAATCACTTGTGGGCAGAAAGGTTGGCTGAGAGCAAGATAAAACGTGTTCTCCAAGGCTAACTGATTATGGTCTGAAGATATTGTTAATGAGTATCTGACTCTTTGTCCATTGGGTATACTTTAAACATGTTTGCTTCTACCTCTCTTAAAATGACTGAATCATCACAGTGCCAGTTTAACACTTACGGTAGCAATGGGTGCTACAGACACCCTTATGAGAGAGATCTGGGAGTTAAGACACGGGGATTTGTATAGCAGCTATAAAATTCCTTGAGTTTGTCTTTCCCACCTGAAAGGAAGTTTGGTAACCCAACACATCCTACCAGACCAACACAGCACCAGCACATCCTACCAGAAAAATCCTGCACCTTAGCATGGAAGTAACTTAAAAAGTAATAACAGAAAACAAATCCTCCAGGTGGAAAATAGGTGAGGTGTTTTCTTCTGATCAAACAAACAATGCAAATAACCCACACTTACAAGCATTTCTTAAATAGTTTACCGCGTAACAGCCCTGTGCAACTTGGAGTGCTGCACATGCAGTTACTCCACCAAATTCTTCTGGTCAGTCAGTTTAAATCGAAAACCATCTCATGGAATCCAGGCAGAAACCTCAGCACCAAATGACAGCAAAATCTGGGAGTAAAGAGGTCATCATTGCTGCTTACATCAAGGCAAGGCAAGGTTAGCAGTTTGCTTCCTTCCCAGTTAATTTCTTTATAGCCACAGGCTTTCAAGGTGGATCATTGCTTCCTTCTAAAGGAAGACATTCACCCTCATGGCAATAACTCTGTGTTCACCCCAAAGCCACATGTCGGTCACAGACACACCAGAGCTGCCAGGGCTGGCAATCCTCTGCTTTCACCAAAGGCTGAAGGAACAGCTTTCCTCCCAAACCACTCCCTATTTTCTCTTTTTCTTCAGCTGTTACAAACATTGGGATTATCTGGGTTTACCAGGTGCGCATATCACCACCTGGATTAAGAGCTAGGCAACAGTGTGGAGAGCCTGCTTAGCCACTGCTACCCTAACAAATGCCTCACACTCAGGCCAAAATTAAATTCTGTTGAGCTTTTTTTTTTTGCCATTTAGAAGAATCTAGTCCACTGTTTTCAGCTATATATTTTTTTTACTCACATGTTACACCATAAATTCACAATTCCTATAGACAACATTAAGCTGTAAACTAGCAACCTATTGTTAATATTCACCGTGACTGTGTTCTCTCTTCAGGAAAGACCTTTAGTTAAAAACCTATTCATTATGAGTGAAAAATAATCCTAAATCACCAATGGAAATTGAATATTGAATTTTCATTTAATGGTCTACTAACCTTGGTTGGCAGTTTTCTTTTATGTACACCTTAAACTATAGGTATAGCAGAACACTACTCTCCAATTAAATACTGGCTTAAAATGTCCTCTAGTCTTGCAACTTACCAAGACAGACCCTGAGAAAGCTTTATAATGCACAACCTCAGAAGCTTTCTGCACCAGAAAGACACAGTCATTTTTTGTCATGCTATTTTTCACTGGTTTGCATCACTGTATAATACAACTCTAAAGAGAGTTAGCTAAATTAACCATCACAACACTATAGATAACTTGCAGAAATGCAACATATTGCCTTCTTTTAAATTAGGATGTATTTTTAAAATTAATTGGGTTATAATAGTGACACTGTGCTCTGAGTAATTGAGTGAAAATTGCTATTATACAAAGACTGCCATCACTACCTAATTAGTACACTAGCAGCCCCTACTTAAGGCATGAATCTTCTGTCCACGCAAATGCCAGGGTCAGGCAGTTAAAGCGGCCTCTAAAAAACAAGGCAGCACTTCTCTCCTGGCTCACATTTATGCAACAAAACAGGCATCCTCCCAGTGAAACAAACAGCAGGGCTGAGGCTGGGGGCAATCAAGCAGCAGCTCCGAAGGCCAAGCAGTCAAAGCTGTCCAGCGCGCTCCCCTGCTCTGCCTGCTGCTGCGAGCTCAGCGCCCCCAGCTCCGCCATGCAGCCCTGCCCTGCAGAACTGCCTGCACGTCCGCTCTTCAGCTGTCCATGTTAACGGTTCTGCCTGAACAGTACCAGTTTGGGGCTTAAGCTTGTTTTCTTTAACTTTGGACCTTCACGCCTGCCGTACGCTATTTTAAATGTTATTTCTTATTTGGAAACACCATTTATTATGAAGAAATCTGAAATACCAAATGAGAATGAAAACACATCGTTTAATCTCAGCGTTTTTGTTTTGACAAAACATGTTAATTCTAATAGCCTGCAAGGAATTTTCATTGCGTCTAGCTCAAAATTATCCAGCTCTGTTTCATTTCAGGGTAGGATAAATCTCCAAGGCATTTAGGTATTTCAGCAAAGCTGATATTTATTGGTACTGATCTGGAAATTATTTTTTTGAAATTTTAGAACTTCTTGGTCTACATAATTGTGCATGAAGCATTAAACAAACTTTCTCTCATGGTACCAAAATCTATCAGTGTTCTTCAATTCAGCTCCCACAGAATTCACTTTAAAGTGACCAATGTTTTCAACAGAAGCAGAATAAGGATGCTGGAAAACTCATGTTAGCACAACCCAGGCTCTGCTGGATATATCAGAGCCCCACCAAGATCAAACCATTTGAAAAGCATATTCTTATTCTCCAATTTATTTGTGTATTTTCAAAGAACAGCTTGGATGTTACTTCACTTTCTTTCCTGCTTCTGACAAACCAAAATTTTGAACATAAAAAAAAAAAAAAGAAGTGTACAACCACAAACTTTCAAGCCAGAGAAAACAAAGTAGACTGATTTTCACAGGAAAAAAAGCTAATACATTTTGAACATACAGCACTTCTCTTAATGCCAAGAATACAATACCTCAGATCACTGACCCATTTACTAAGAGTGGTATCAAATTAAATATAAGTACAAAAATACTCTCATTCCCAAAGCACTTTTTTTTTTTTTTCCCAGGTTTATACAGCAGATGAAGCACAAATTCACTTACTCCATTATTCTGTCAATACAGCAATTATTATACACAGCAGGAATTTAATCACTCTCATGATATACTCAGAATGTGCAGACCACTCGTTGGGTTGATTTCCGCGTTGGCTACACACTGAACACAAGTCCTGTCGCTTCCTTTCAGGGGCTGGTCAGTCCGTTTGAAACTCCCACCCAACGCACAGATACCAGCAGCCCCAAAACCAGCACGCCTGGCAAACTCACCAGAATGAGGGGCAGCAGGAGGGACAACAGGTTACCTCTAGAGCAGCCTTGCAGCAAGTTACTTCTTGAGAGACACGAGGTGACAGAAGGGAACTGTTCTGGGCACCTGACAGGGAGAAGCATGGCTGTCACGTAATCGCAGCCTGGCAGGGTGCAGACTGGCTAAAGCATAGCACAGGTCTTCATCCACAGCAAGTATCCTCCTCCACGCCAACACGGCACGCATGCCAAAGGGGAAGACGCACACGGTGCCTAGCTCCACCATGGCCTGCAGCCGTTGAATGCTCGCAGGCTACTATACTTCAATGCTTTCGTGCAAGTCTGTTTTTCAACTATGGAGGAACATAAAAGCCTGATCCAAGATGATTAAAACCAGCAACAATCTTACCATCACCTCTTATGGGTTTTCAATCTGCTTATAAAGTCCATTAATTCACTTAGATTACTTTGTAGTTTAGTATTTCAACATTCAATTCTTCCAAAAAGAATTCTTTGAAGATGCGAACAAGTTCCAACCACAGAAGAATTTCGATTATTTAATAAAGTCCAGTAAAATGAACCCTGCAGTTAGTGTGGAAAATTTTGCTCTACTAGCACACAAACAAAATGTAAACCCCTTGGTCCAAGAATAAGAACAGTCATTCAGTCCTTTCATTTTCCCAAGCTTTGGTTTTGTGTTCCTTACACCAAACAGAAGAAAAATATTATAAATAAACACCATCATCCCCAAAAAACCCACCTCAAATTCCCCCAACCGAGTTACAGGGGGACAGGGGACAAAAATCTGTTCAGTAGACATCCACCTGTAAGTGCAATTAAAATGCCAGATTACTAACAAAAATATGCATCTTAAATAGCTAAATAGCTAGTGATCTGATCTCATATCTCTCTCTCTCTCAATAGATTTGTTTCCAAAGTTTGGTACGGAAACTGATGGTTACCATTCTTCAACAACCAGAAGAGATTTAGAAAATTCATGTATGTTTTTATGGAGAAAAGATCACTGCCCTTTAAAACCATTGGACATTTGTGTTAAACCATATGCAACTATGCCTCATTTTCATCTTCCCCAACACCCTGAGGTCTTCAAACAATCCAAACAATCAGAAGAGTTTTAGAGTTTCTAAAGTTAGCGTTTCCTATATAGTCAGAAACAGTAAAAAAAAAAAAAAAAAAAAAAAAAAAAAGGTAACTCAGAAAATGGATTATTAACTTCCAACAAGGTAAATCCTTCATTGCATGAAAATAAATTATAAATTATATCATGAGAGTGACAAACAGGTTAATTTATACCTAAAGACCTAAAGTATTTATCCACACTAAATCATTTCTGTTTACCATCAGAATAGAAAGAAAAAATTCTGTAGCTAACAACTACAGAAACTCAACTCAAAACTGCAGGTATGGCACAAATCTTTCCCATAGAAAAAAAGGCTAGAAGCATAAAAAACCACCACAAGATTTTAAGTACAAACACTATAGTTTTTTCTAGTGTAAAATATTGACTCTAGCGATGACCTTCAACAGCTGTATAGCAGATTCAGTGTAATAAAATTCTGCCAAATTACACGCACTGAAATGCTAACCAATAAATGTAGATTTATCAAATGACAGATAAAGAATTATTATTTTTATCAAAGGGATACTATCAGCAGTGATTACTGATGCTTGATATTGAAATAGACACCTCTGCTGTACGTACATGCCAATATTGCTTTTATTTTCTAGTCTCACTGAATATTATTTTTCCCACTGTACATGTCTCTTGATGTCAGTTTTGCAGTAGGTTATTTCAAGCACAGACCTTAGAAGTCTCTGATAGTCCTGAAACACTGATCTGCTTGGTTTTGCTGTAATAACATAAGCAGCTCTCATCTTATTTTCTCAGAAGCTTACTGCAATGCTCTATTTCTTCTGGAATCATTCTTTTCATTTGTCCTTTTTATCCTACAGGTACAATTAGAATGGTGAAACAGTACTACATAAAGCGTTCATGCAACTGGAGAAACCCTGTCTGCAAAACAGCAGTGCAAGACATCCAGCAACTGCTGCATGAGTTCTGCAGTAGCTTGCTCTGCTTTCAAATGTGGCTTTAATTAAAACAACATATTAAGGCTGCTCTAGAGAATCAGTTAATTGATTATAGATATCCTTTCAGAATGAGCTTTACAGGCTATATTGCATTTCATAATAATGACTGGAAAATTCTAAGGTGCCTATCCAGCAAAAATATGCATATATATGTATATATGCATGTGAAAACCTTCCTAAATGCATTACTGTAGCTACTGTATATAAACCAGGATCCACACAGACTGTAAAAAGTAAAATAATGAAAATCCATGTGCAAGCCAAGTCTTGTTCCTCTTTATACAATTCCAGAAGGTACATCATTAGTGTATCAATCATCCATCCATAAACACTTAAAAATACAGATACATAATCAGTAATGATTTGTGGAAATTCTGAAGTAATCCTCCTGAGTGCATCTCTCCTCTGTAACTATGCCTTGGGGCCATGATAATCAGCATGAGAAGCAGAGAACAGATTTAAGAGCTTTCATCTTGAAGCCAATTTGTATTCCTCCACTTACGTACAGTTCCTACATAGGTCTGTATCATCCCATGCTGGAGTGCTACTGTAACGCATTTCTCCAGAATTCAAAGCAGATAACCCCACCATCTCCACGCAAGCCTTCTGAAAAGGTATTAAAGAGCAGAGGACACTTTTGAGTTACTTTACCCTCCTTGTTTCTCTGAAAGGTTGCACTGAGACCATACTCACATAATTCTTTCACTATTCGGGGAGTATTGTGTGTATGTGTGTGTCTGTGTGTGGGGGGGGAATAAACTATGCCCAGTAATTTATAATAAATCACTCATGAACCCATCAACTTAATCTTCATTACAATCTATTGCTACAAAGATTTCTATAGTATGACAGAAGACTTACTGGGTATAAAGATTTGCCTGAGGGCTGAATGTAATCAGAGACGAGACAGAATAAAAACACAACTAGGTTGTTAGTACTGCTATATACGAACATATGAGGAACTCTTAATAATGGTGGAAATCATGGGAAAAGATGAATGTTTCTCACTAACTCTTCTCAGGATGTCAAGACCTTGCCACATTCAATACATTCTTCACAGTGATATTCCCACTGATTTGAGGAAGACATCTGGTTCAGCCTATGGGAAGCTTTATTCCCCAACACCAGCTTTTTGCAAAGTCCTGTAGAATTTAGTACAGTTAATCAGGGAGACTGAAGGATGAGCAAATGGCTTGAAAATGGAAAATTACCTTTTCCTTATTATTTCAGCAAAAATACCCTTCAAAAAAATCCAGAGAAAACAACAGAGGGACAGACTTATGGATAATCAAAAACGCTAGTGCTTTTGTCAACCTAGTGTGTCTCTCTTTCCTTCTACAAGTTATGTTCCCTCACAACTGGCCAAACCAGGTAAAAACAGTGAACAGAAAACCTCCCGGCTGACAGATTATAGACTGGTCCAAAGCAGTACATTATTTCCCTGTCAGATGCCTGAGGACCTATAGCTTTGTGGGATCTTAATCTCATTGTCATGTCCTGATTTTTTAACCTGCTAAATGAAGTAAAACATTTGTTTTGTAGCCCATACTACCTTTGTAGCATGAACCGTCTGCTTATATTGACTAGATTGAAGTGAACCAAGGAATTACAGGCATGTATCAAGTCACAGTGAATCCTGATATAGACAAATACCTAGTAAATGCCATTTGCTATTGCAAAGCAATTGGGTCATGTATTTCTCCACTTCAGCTAAACGCAAAATTAATACACTGCTGATAAGGACAAATACCAGCGATTCAGCTAGATGGTAACAGTCCACGGCCACCAAAAGGGAAGGTCTGTCTCCTCCATCCCTTGTGGCATTGTGCCTTCCCAACACCTCAGTTAAGCCCTTTGCCCCATGTCAACACTCTTGCTCGCAGCGCTTCTTACTGACCTAACTGCATTCGTTAAGCCAGCAAAAGACTATTTCTTGGGAAACCATCCCAGTGTTGGGGAGGAAGCATTTGAGGGACACTGTGGGAGAAATGTCTATAGCACAGGATGGTGAAAATCCACTACCAGAGCACCTCTCAGCAAGACTGAACCCAAACATCGGTGTTCGTTCCTGCAAATGAATTAGATATAATTTTCAAGTCATTTGAGTTCTCCAAAAACTAGGTGATTAGTCTTTTGGCAGTGCATGAAGTGGGACGCAAGCATGGATGAGGCTGAAAACAATCGAAGGAAACAGAATGGGAAATACTGTTTATCAGTAGAAAACAGGGAAAAGAAGAAAACAAAATCTGAGTGGCTCAAGAAGGACGCCTGAGGCAGACTATCTTTAGTCTAACCCCTTTTAGTTACATAAAGATCAGAGTTTCTGTTTGTTTTTCTGTGCTGCTGACTCAGAGGGCCAGAAACACAGCATCAGCTGCAGGTTTGTGAGATAATTTGCAGTCTTATGGCTGAAACATATTCTAGAATGTGCTGGAGACCGAGAACTAATGAAGACTTCTCCCTTGCTCTTTGCCAAACAGGCCCGGGTTCTTTCCTGGGTTCTTATCAGAAGTGCTAAGCACAGCAAGGCAGCTATCATATTGGAGGTGCAGCAGCTGTGGGTCGATCAGGTTTATACCTGATTAGTTATTTGCAAATCACTACCCTGTCTGTAATAGTCCGGTATCACAGAGAGAATTTCATTAACCAAAGTATTTTTACTATGCACAAAATAGGTCAATACATTAACATGCACACAGACACTTGAGTTTGCACACGTATACCCAAATAGATTTTTCATTAGATCCAGATCTCAAATCCTGTTTGCCCCTGCTGCCCATTAAATTCCATTGATTTCTTCTTCCACTCTATCTACTACTTCCTGAATGTTTCTGAGCTGTTTTACAAGGAGACAGTAAAACCACTGCAGTTTCCACACAACTGAACTGCCTACAACTTCCTTCTTTAAAGTGTTCAACTTCTTGCTCCTCAAATGTTTGTTTTTGTTGGTTGTTTTTTTTAAATCCTCTTTATGCATACACAGCCTCGCCTGTAGATCCTATCTCCTGGGGATAGGCAGGGGTCCTGTCCTTCCTTGGTATTCATATCTGTCTCAAGTTTTGTGTAGTCATTCCCCCCCACCCTAAATCATTATACTGCCATGGACTGAGCATTTCTTGGAATACATCATTTCCTCCCTATCTGTCAGCCTAGGCTGCCTTCTGCTTAAGACATATGGAGAGGCATTCTTTCTCCTTAAGGGGTGACCAAGCAGACAAGGCTTGTAGCACAAACTCTTCAGAAAAAAAAAATGCTAGGAATTGCATGGCTTCAAAATAAGCTCTGGGGAGCCAAAGCGGATAAAATTGCAAAAGCACAGACAAAAGCATTTCTCTCTGATGATCCAAACAACATTTGCTGTAGCTGATGATTAATCTTGCTCCTTAAAACAATTTTTTATCACCAGTTCTTGCTAACTGGTTGGTCTGTTGGGCTGTTGGAGTGGTGAAAGGACAGTCGCTTGGGGCAGTTGACTTCCAATTTGCAGTTGGAACATGTCTCCTCCTGGTATGCAACCAAAGATATCCAAAGTTCAAGAATTCTGCTGCTTTGCCAGCAAACTGATCCGGCCAACTGCTAATCTGTTCTTCAAGATACCATGGTCACATAAGATAACATTCAGAATTCCATTAACCTAGAAGATTTCAACCACTTTTTCCTTCCACCTCACAAATAAAAGTAAATGAGATCAAGTTTTTCCTCACATATTATTCTCACCACATTTGTCGTGTTTCAGGTCTGTTTCTTGTCTGAATCATTAAAGTGCCTTGATGCACAACGGATTAAGTACTTAAATAAATAGTTCACTTTTCCTCTAAATTGCAAAAGTGATTTCAATTTTTTAAGCTGTTCACAGAAAACATTTTAAAAAGATAAACATCCTATTCATTGTGCAAATACAGAATATATTTTCATGGCCAGCTTTCCTAAAAATGTCTACAAATGCCTGTAGTAAAAGACAAAAGTTGTAAAAAACATATTTTTTTTTCTATTTGTGTATTAAAAGATGTAATAACTGTTTCACATCTAATGGACACAAACTTGAACTACTCAGAACCGGATTGGCCAGTCAGCCAGGTATCTTCAATGACCCCAGTGCAAAAAAAGTTTATGCCAGGGTGAACAAGCCCTACTTGTTTGGACTGTAAACCTCATGGGAGAAAAGAGGAGCAGCTCTTAGACTTGGTTCATCTGCTGCCGAGAATGAGGAGACCCAGCTAGCAGACTGCCTTACTCCCATTCCAGCACTCTAGTAACAGGATTTGTCTAGCGGAGTCTGTCTTTAGAAACAATACAGAAATATTTGTTTAGATACTGTTTATTTCAGCATGAAAGATGCTGGCCAAACATTTCCCTTATGTTATTTTTGTGCCCCAGGGCAGTCTCAGATGGGGATTGATGTCATTTGCTTGAAATATTTGCTGTAAAATAAAAGATGCTTATTTTTCAGCTAGGAAATCCAGCATGAGAAATACAGAAAAGCTGAATTTGGCGCTTTCTCCTGCCAAGATGGCCAGCACATCCTGCTCTCTGACTACACTTCACATCTGCTTTTGCCCTGCAGTCTTGCCACAACTTGGAGTCACATTCATAATTTCTGAAGTGTTTGGAGCCTAAGTTAGAAGCCTATCACCCTGGGCTCCCTACAGGAGGCATCTCAACCCAGGGAGCTACTGACCAACCTTATTTCTTTCCACCATCTCTACAGAGCAAGGGAGCTCCTAATTTGGGAGGCTTACGTAGGTGCTTAAGGTTAGAGAGAATTAAATCCATGATGCCAATCCAAATCAAGTACTAGATAAGTCAACATTAGACCCACTGTGACCACAAAGTGACATCTTTGACACTGTTAAAATAAATCTCTCTGCATCAATCTATCAGAACAGTCAATAGGAATCACTGGAGAGAGATCCACTTTCCCCTTCTCCAATCCTGACTCAAGTTAAATCTCTTGTTCGAACTTACCCTCTATTGCTCCTGTATTACCAGTTAATTGTATTATCCCTGATAAAAGTATCTAGCTCACATTCCTTCAGGGGCTGGGAGCTGCACCAGCTTCCCACAGACTTGCAATGGGCACAAGAAATCCTAGTGCATTCCGTACAGGGCTTCCCTTCAGCTCAAGGTCCGAATTGCATGCTTTCAGATGACAGGCTCCACACACAGACAAGTACTTCTTATTTCCAAAAATATAACACCAAAATGCATCTTGTAATGAATTATAGGTACAGTTCAAACCTCACAATTACATCTGCATCTGCTCAGTACTGTTTGCCAACAGTATATCATAAATACTTCATTGCTGACTCTAGCAGTCATTTCCACTGTAAAAATACCTTTGTGCTTTGGGTTGTCCTCATTAGCCAAACTATAGGTGAGAAAAATTCTTCACCACTTTCCCCAAATAAGAGGTTTAATAAAGAAAAGTTATAAATCCATTACAATACAAATCAGCACCCATTTGAAAAGGCTGGAATTTTTAAATGCAGTATCAGTAGCCTACGCCTACATATTCAATTTTAGAAGTACCACTAAAATACCAAAAGAAATATTTATAAGTATTAATATTGAGAGACAGACCCCCTGGAATCAAGGGATAGAGGAAAAATTTTCCCTGATACCTTGAATCATGAGCTGTCCATATTGTAGGGAGAAAATCAAACTCCAAGATGGGAAATGCAGAGTAGATTTATAAGTGCAATATAGGAATACAGTCTGTTTCAGGTAAAGGACCACATAAAATGATTAAGAAGGAAAAAAAAAAAGGCCTTGGCTCGAGCATGGGAAATTAGGCAGTGATGTTAGCATATCTCACCGTACATTTTATATGCCTTCCTGTATTTTCAGCTCAGAAATTTCTTAATCTAGGTGTAGCTGGTACATTTAGTGACATCTATCGATCTTCTATGGTTTTGGGGTTTTTTTTAATATGTACAGCTACCTTTGAAAAACATTTGTAAAGTAATTCAGGGCCATTTTTCTCCCTGTCTAAAATATGAGATAGAAAAGCAAATATTTTTGTAATAAATTCCATCATACTATCCAAAAAAACCCCAAGGAATTTAATTTGATGGAGACTTACAGACCTACAGGATCGCTTCTCATACAACTGTCTAGATAGGAGGCACAGGCTATATAACACACATAAAAAAGTAGTAAGGATACTCCTTACAAAGCAGATTCAGTATTTACTGCTGTCATAATATTCCTAAAAAGTGAAAGACTTTTTAGTATGTAGTTCCTGGGTTTAAAAACTTTTCCTTACATGGCAATAATTCCATTACTTCGCAAGTATGCTACCTGATTTCTCTTTTCTTTTAGCAAATGGGCAACCTGGAAATGCAGAGCTCTTCTGCTGCAGTAGTAGTACAGAAAAGATCCAGGTTTTAATATAAACTTATATTTAATATCTTAATATAAATATATTAGTGTGTAATATAAGCTTATATAAATATAAATCAATTTAATATAGAAAGATAATAAAAATACTTTATACAAATTATATAATTAAAGCTAGAAAACATGTAAGTGTATTGTAGTCTAATAGAAATCAATCACTACCTGATAAATCAGCATGAAACAAACAGAAAAGTTACACAACCTAAACATAACACGGGAAAACAGAGTGATAAAGAACATAAAAGCAGTGAAACAGAACAGGATTATTTGGGGTGCAAGGCGAACAACCACCACCTACCCTTGGTAACTGCAGAGGGTATTCCACAGTTTCAGACAAAAATGAAATGTAGCCAGACACGCAAGGGAGCATGCTGCTGAAACAAGGGAGCCCTACATTTGAGAAGGTAGAAAGGCAGCATATAAACTAAAAATGCAGCTTCAAGAAAATTTCTTCAGTGATATTTCTGTAGTATATACAGTATTTCTATGTTCTTTCTTGTTATTAAAAAGAAGGGGACAAAACAGTGATTTGGCCTTAACCCCTTAGAGCCATTAGGGTGCTCTTAGAATACAGTTCTTGCTCTGCATAATACCAGCAATTCAGAGTGATGCTACGTAGGGACATTTCTCTTATTTCCCCCTTCCCCTCTAGACTGTTTTTTAAAAGTGCTTACCAAAATTAATGAAGAGGCAAGACACTGACCGTAGAGCCATTAAGCCTGTACTGAAAATGCATATACTGTAGCACAGCGGCACAGTCCCCTGCTGCACACAGCTGATGAAACGTATGCCTTTGCTATAACTGTATCCAAAACACAGGGAAAAAACGATATGGTTTCTCAGGGCCCTGAGTCAATTGCAATATATGAGTTCAGAGAGCTCTGAAAATTCAGAGTATTTTCTTAGAGGTCACAATCACATTAAAACAATGCAGCACAGCTTTCTTTTGTTTAACTTTACTTGTATATTTTCTATCCTTCGTTTTGTCAGCCATAAAAGTTCCTTGTGTAACCATAAATTGTAGTTAATATGGCAATTTCTCTGACATCTGACAGGTTTCATCAAATCTACAGGGTTTCTGTAAAATACATAGTGAACAAGATGATGTTCCACAGTTTGTTTTTTTAATTCGTAACAGACCAAGTACATTAATTACTCTACAAGTTGTACAGGAATATCAGAGAGGCATTTTTATGAGATATGGTTATTATTAAAACATAACCATATGCATATTAATTACAACTGTTCATTAGAGGACATTCAAAATATTTGTGCTCCAGACCGTGAAACAATTACCATGGGAAAGCGCTTCGCTGTTTTTCTAGCCTGCTCTGCCCTACTGCAGGGGTTACATTTATTTGTTGTCAGAGGCGAGCACTATTTTCTCTAATGGATTGGCATTTCCAGGTCAGATGAGGTCAATCTATAACAGCAATGTTTCGGGGCTGTTACCATGTTATGCAATCAACGCCGGGCTCGTTCAGCCCCGAGCCATTCAGCGTTTGGAGGAAGAGTTTCGCTGGCTGCCAGGGAGAAGAAAGCCAGCTTGCAGAGAGCGATTGATTTCAATAAATGATAAACTCCCACTCACTAAATGCCTAACACTTCTAAATCAATTAGAGCAGGGCAGAGATGGAATGATACATGATGTCTGCTCGCAAAGGCTTGGAAACTATTATTTTCAAAGACTTAATTTCCTTTTTTGATATATTTGCTTCCTTGACACTAAACCATCCAAGTCCAGGGCAGGAACATTAAGTCACATGAATAGGTTTGACAGTTTTCATTAAGACTACTTCTGTGAATGCAAAAATTTTTACAAGTACACTCAAGCTGTGAGAAAGGTGTGTTTGCCTTCTGGTTTATATATCCATCTAATTTAAAAGAAAAGCAGAAACTTTCCGAAGGACTGGGTAGTAGACTCAGAATGCCACAAATTAAAGTATGACATGACATTCCCTAGATCCAAGCAATTCTATCTCTCCAAAGACGTTCCTTTTACACACTGCTCTTACAGAGGCTGCAATCACTGCGGAACTAGGCAGGGAAGTCTTTGTTTTCCTTGAAGGGTGTTTTTCCAACACGTGTCTTTTAGGTGATGATTGGGGTGTTTGGGTTTTTTTATTTTCCTTTTTCTTCTTTTTGGTAAATCCTGAACTTTCACACAGACACCAATGCCTAAATTAAACTTACTACAACCAAAGAGAAAAGGTTTTTTCCCCTTAAAAAAAAAAGTGCTCAAGAAACTGAATATAATGATTTTTCTACTTTTACCTTTGCATAATAGACAAGACTTCAGGCTGACAACTCCATATATTCTGTATAAAACACTGGCACCCCCTCAAACAGTGCGTTTCCACTTAGTTTCCTCACACTCCTCAAAAAAGGTGTTAAGCAAGATTTTGACCTGTTCACAGTGGTGATAGGCCATGTACCTTCATTCAAATGCATCTCCATTTGTCTCTTAGACTTAGGAACAAGTTCTTGAGAATAGATGTTAATTTCAGTCCACTTCAAGGGCAGTCAAGGCATTAACTTAAACCAGAAAGATGTTCAGGTCTATATAAAAATTAGATGCCAGAAAAAGATAGAAGTCCCTTCTTCCTGACACAAAGAAAAATGTATTATTTTCAGCAAAAATCTTTTCAATAATCCTCTCTTCTCAGCACACTCTATTGTAAATATTTCTGTGCAAAATCTAGACACCCAATCCTGCAGACACTAAACCACACTTCTGAATTGAGTAGCATTAAAGTGCTGATGCTCGTAAAGGCTCACATTTTCTCTTCTGTTTGTAATTCTGCAAGGTAACTGCAGTTCCCCAAAGTAAACATCTCAGATACATAAATCACTTCTTAAAAAACAAATACATTACTGTGTACATATAGCTTACTATTGCCTCCATATACCATTTCCCAGAATGCTTCTGACCTCTGCTTCTTCATTTCGTAAGAGGCCCATAAGAGGCATAAATATTTCTCAGGAAACTAGAGAAGTGTTTAAAACCCTTCACCCTTCAACAACTACCATGAAAGTAATAATAAAACAAGCAAAAGATCAGCTGTCAAAATGGTGGAAGGCATGACAAGCCAGGCTTTTCATATCACTCATGAACTCTCTATCAATGAGATACCGCATGAAGCTACCTTTGTAAACCTAAATGCTATAAAACAAGTTTCAGGCTGACATGACCTAAATTAATTTTCAGGTTTCCGCTGACTGCAATGCAACGTCTGCTTCCTCCAGCACACAAAGGTTAACATCTTCCTCAGCGGACAACCCTAGTACGTTAGCAGAGTGTTAACACGGGGGAAAGACACAGGAGATAAGCGATACAAGTACTCTGCCTCTTCACCTCACTACTGAGGACCACAGTGTATTTGGAAATACTCTTCGGAGGCTACTGTTAAAGCCTGTAGTAGTCGCACAGCACACAACGAGGCACTCGTACTCCCTCCTCCTGCTTTTCAGCAATGGAAGCACCTGAACTCATCTTACACAGTGAAATAAAACAGGGATTTCAGGCTACACACAGCCTTATCTCTAGTACAAGTCGCTGTGCCCTGAACAAACAGATAGAGGCGCAAGGAATAAAATGAACGATGGTGTTTGTATCTTTTTAACTGTGCTAACAAACCAAGTGCTACCCCATGCTTCACTGTTGACAAAAGTAAATGATACACCTTGGCACAACATCAAACTGTGCAAGTCCAAACAAGCGGAACTAAACAGCCAGGGACCCTCGGGTAATGGACAGTCCTCACTGTACGTATCATCTCCAGGCAACAAGGCCAAGGCATTTTTAAAAAGGAAATTAAAATGCTCGCTACAGGTAATTGAAGATTATAGGCCAACACTAAGAAAATTATGATAAGGTTAAACAGCTGGTATGACTTACACAGAATTTATGTTCTGAGTAAGTAACTGCATTTTAAATTGATGTTCCAACACCTAAAAAGATAAAGAAACTATTCCTGAGATTAAAAGGTACAGCTGGAAGGGCAAGCACAAATGATTTATACCACATAGTTTTGGTGGAGAAAAAAGGTGGAAAATAAAGCAAATGAACTCACGAGGAAAAAAAAAATACTCGTATTTTGCTCTGGACAAATCTGTTTCAATGAAATCTCAGTTTAAAACTTTATCAGCACTGAACATGTGCAAAATTCCACTGAAGACAATAGGACAAATTATATTTTCAAGTGTTTGTTAGATCAGGGCCCTACCTTCCAGGGAGAACTGTTTGCTCAGCAGTCCGATTGCTTACTGCTGGGGAAGATATTACTTCCTTCCTTTACTGCAGCCACTATGGTCTCTCTTACAACATTAAGACCTGCTATCACAAACATTTCGTATCATCCAGCACACACGCTGCCATCTCAATTGGCCCAATTTGGTTTTTAATCAGTACCTCCCAAATACCAGTACTTCCCTAACATTTTAAAATTAGGAGCAACATTTTTTGTTGACAACGTGTGTGATGACATGGTGATATGAAATGGTCATTCTGACACCTAGCATAAATCAGTATCACACTCTTTAAATCAGCAGAACGAAGGCATGATAAACAGCTGAAAGTCTAGCTTACATGCAGATTATAAAAAAACAACACAATCGTAGTGCTTCCCTTTCCCCCTCTCCCACCCCAGTTTGGGCTTAAATAAAGGAGAAAAAGATATTTTTATCACAAACTTAGTGAACAAAATGTTTTCTCTGAAATATATCTATAGTATAATAAAATTATGTTAGAATAAACACACTGTAACATCTTTGCAGAGTTAGAACAGTAGAACAGCTGCCAGATTTCAACTGCATGACCAAGGCAAAACCTGAAGATGCTTTCTTGCACTCTGTACCTTGGAGATTTCATAGATTTCTGAATTACTACATTCTTCTTTTGTTTTTCCTGTGTCCCTTGTGCCAGCACTGGCATGTGCATTAGGAAAAAGAAAAATAGAAACACACACACAAAAAAAAGGTTCCAGTCCTACAGGATGAAAAACCCACTGTTGTAGGGAATGCAAGTAGATTACAGATAAGAATGTATACAGTCTGGAAATAAGGGGGAAAGATTCTCAATGTCCATTTATTTTTCTTCTAAAATATGGGTATCTGCTGCCACAGAAGTTTCTCAGTTCATTCAGCAGCAAACAAGTAAGGCATCACAGAAGGTGGTGGGGTGGTGGTGCGAATCATTCAGAGGGAAAAATGATTTCATGATTAAAGCACTGGATGGAGACCCTGGAGATCTGAGTTTAGTTCTTATCTCTCTCACAGACCCTTAAGCATGCCCTTAGGCAAGACGCCACCCTACCTTTTAAATGGAAGAAATATTTTCCAGCCTCTCAGCCCTAGTCATCTTCATTTTTTCAATGGACTCCTAAGGACAGACAGAGCTCATACTTGGCAGCATTTGGCATGAACGCTTCCTGGTCTAGCTTGGGGCACCAGCTCAGGAGCAGTGCAGAATAAGCCATCCGAATGCACAGTGCCACTGTAACATCTACCAAAACATCTTCAGAAAAAAAGAAACATCAAAAACAAACAACCTGGAGACAGAGATTTCTGGGAAATCACACTGTGCACAAACACAGTTTTGTTTCCCAGTCATGAGTCTTGCTAAGTAACTCCTTTTGATAAAAATTCCTCAGTTATTGGAAAAAGACTCAAGAAGGTGAACTGATTATCAAGAGACTCTCTGTCTCTAAGCATGCAGAGAGCTGAGCTTAAGTCTGAAGAATATGAATCAGCTTATCCATGTAGTGGCCTCATTAGTCATGCTCACTACAGATAATTTTCAATAATACAATGAGAATTGAGAAGAGCGTAAATACACTGAATTTCATATAAGACTGAACACCCTAATAGTTGCACTATTAACCTGATTTAACAAAAATGATGTGAATTTGGATCTGACAGCCTCTGTCCATCACTCCAGAGCAACAACTGTTCATCACTATAAGAAATAGCATCTCTGCTCCAAGTTCAAATTCCAGCAGACTGCCCTAGAAAACTCTGCTTAGTTCTACACTGAAAATGGGGATTTGCGCAAAAGATAAAGCATTTAATGAAACACATATGCAGTAAGTTATCAAGATCTTCAAGACCTATGTAGAACATGTGAAATGCAGGACCATAGCAAACTGATACATTTTTCTAGGAAGATTCCTGCTACCTCAGCCGTATGTCCAATTCACTTAATGGTTAAAAGCACCATCTTAAGAAGACAATGCAGTAAACCTAATCCTGACCCCATCCTCTATTAAATGCCCTCGTTTACTCCTATCTTATGGTCTAAACATACAATCTCATAACATTATTTACTTTACTTTTATTTGAAAAGAAATTTTGAGCCTCTCCAGCTGAGTGCAAAAGAGCACTAAAAGTATCTTTTAAACCTTCAGAAAAAGATGACTATGTAAATATGAAATGTGTTTCTCTAAAGTTGCAGTCTGTCATAGAGCTTACATAAAACTAGATAGACGTACTCTATTTCAAGATTTAAATAAGAATATAATTTCACTTCTAAGGACAGAAAATATATATTGATATTTGCATATATTATACACACACAGGTGTGTGTAGATCCATAACATGTTCATGTATACTGTCAATACAGAATTGATTTTCAGTGTATGCTGCTGATCTTTCCAATAGCATGTTTGAATCCACAAATAATAATTAAAAGTCACAGCTGGAATTCTGTTCAAACATTGTCAACAAGCTTTGGGGTCATTTAATGTAATGCGTACATACACCTAAAGCGCATTATTTGCCATTTACAGTAAAAGCATTAGAAGAGGATTCATCAGATTTCCATTAGGAAATAGATTTAACAACCTATCTATCTATAGTTTATGTTATAAAATTGCACTAATATCACTGCAAATGCACTGGAAAGAAAACACAGGAGTAGGAAAGTAGCTGAAGCTGTTACATCATATCTTTACTTTTTTATTATTTTTCAATTTGAATTACATAAAGCTAAACCAAATGTTTTTGCAACTTTTAAACAGTAACTAAAAACACTCTGTAACTTTCACATTTTAGTTTTGAATGGGAATGAGCTTTGAAATCCTAAAAATCTCTATAAAATAGAATTTCAGGTCTCCATATACCTCTGATGAGATATATTTGTTCAAATTCACAATGTCCAAATGGCACTTAGCTGTGGTTTTATTGCAAAAGCTTAAAATCATTTTCTTGGCAACTATACAGACTAAAGGCTGACAAGATGCAGATCTGACTCATGAGGCACCTCTTTGCAGAGATGCCGTTAGGTTGGGGTTTTTTTGAGGTCTGTCTGGTTGGTTTAGGGTGGGGTTGTTGGTTTTTTTGGTTTTTTTTTTTTTGGGGGGGGGTGTAAATACCATATAATCACTAGCTTTTAATTCTTAGCAATAGATTACTTCATTTTCCCTTTAGCACAGTTTAGAGACTATAAATTAAACTGATCTATCCCATAGGAGTCCTAAAACCTAACAAAAAAACTCATTCGGAAGCCCAAACTCGCAAAAGAGTGACACAGAGATCCTAAGTAGAAGTGAACTCAGTGAATCCGTTTATGAGCCAATTTCCCAATACTAAAGCTGAGAAAGTGTTTAAAAGGAATTTTAAATCCCCACTTCATATTTTAGGCTTAAAATATCCTCTTGAAAGAAGGGGTTGGGGGGAGGAGAGAGGGAATATTGGTGAGCAAATAATGACTGCAGCTGCTCTGAAATGTAAAAGTTGTCTTCTCAAACAGAATTTCACATTTACTTGACAAAGTCTGAAATCTTCTTTCCCATCTCAAAACATTGAGCTGTACCTTTTCACTCCTCCTCTAATTCAATAAAATTAAGAATTGCTAGGATTGTTATTTCCCTTCCTTCTCTCTCTTTCACTCCATATCCTTGTCATCTGCGCGCATGTAGGCATGCACACAGCACAAACCCCCATCCCCTCCAGTCTTATTCGACTTCAGAAAACATTCCAAAATGATGGAGACAGTGTCTGGGAATTTATTTTGAAAAAGTGATTGAAGCCAAGAAAAAGCTGAACACTTTCTGCAGCAGTATTACCAAAAAAATTCCTAACAAAAAAAAAAAATTCAAAGCCCACATTTTTTGGTGAAACACTTTCATAAATTCTAACTACAGTAGTTAGGAAAATTCCTAGTAGTGTGATGACGAGTTCACTTAGAAGCTGAAAATAGGTTTGGCAACAAAATATCTTGTAAAGAACACACCAGAAAGTTTAACTATCCCTCTTCGCCTCTTTGCGTTTAACTATCCCTCTTCGCCTCTTTGCCTCAACTCTTGCCCTAAATATCAGTAACCCAACCACAATTCCCAGTAGTTGGAATAATTTTACATCTCTAATATATCACACACACAAAAACCATACAGATGTAAAGAATTCCCTATTAATGACACATCCTCTTCATAAGTACAGTTCTGAAAGAAGATAAAAGCTGAAGCTTCCAAACCTAGGAGATAAAGGAGGTCATGGTAACAAGTATGACAGCCTGCATTTACTGTGTTTCTTTAAGCACAGTAAACTACTAGTAAATGTACTAGTGAGGATCACTTCAATAGACAGAAGAGGATAAACCCCCTGGTTTTCCAATAACTTTCCAGCTTATCACCCCTAGTCTTCATTTCTGCAGTAGATGCCTAAGGACAGAGAGAGCTGATATGGACAAAAGGAAAGGCTTTATTTCTGTATTCAGGAGTCAGGGATATCATGGACAGGGAGCCTCAGACAGCCAGACACTGGTAGATTTATACAAGCAAATTCAAGGAAGTTCTTATGAACTATCATTACGTGTACATTCCTTTCTGCCTTGTTTTCACAGATGGAAAAAAACGTGCAAGTCCTCTTATTGCAAGGCCTAATGCTATTTTTATTATGGCATTCTTTATTACTAGTTTTTCTGTAGTTTGGGATCAGAATAATTATCTGGAATATATCACTACTCCGCCTTTCTACTATCTTTACTTTTAATTTGGTCCTGTTTAATGTTTGTTTAATCCTGATTTTAAGTAAACATGTAGGAATGCATCTTCTATTATCTTTATAAATACTTCTGATTCAAAAAAAACAGAAACAAATTATATTGCAGCCGGGGAATTAGGCTACTACTAAGAAAATTGTCATTTTAAAATATCATAGTAATTTAAGCTTGTTATCAAAAATTGCTGTAAGAGACAGTTGTACATCAGGTTTTTTCATAAATTTCATTAAATCAAGGCTCACAATTACAGCATCTAAACCAACCAGATGCTACAGTTGAGACATAAAACAAATCCTGAATTCCTTGTTCAAGCAGGACTCCTCTTCAGCCAAGCATCCTAAGCTCTGTAGTGCTTCACGAGCAATTTGTATAGGTTATTACAAACAAGAACCATCAAGAGAATAAAATGCTTCATGTATTTGTTCATCATGTTGATAAAATATCCTCTGTGAAGAATCTTCACAAACAAAACCTGGAATTTTACCTTTGCCACCTTCTTGAAGCAAAAATAAGGACAAAACAGCAAAGCAGGGGATGACGATGGCACCCACTTGAACCACAGCAAACATACGTTTTGAAGAATCACCACATGTAAAGGGCATCCTAACAAATCTAAGTTTTTTAGTTCATTATTCAAATGATATGATGATTATCGACTACCTCATTTTAGAAGTGTGTATATATATACACATATATAAAAATAAAAAGAACACTTAAGCTATTGTTTAAAAGGAGATGCATCAATAAACTATGGTACAATCCTACAACAAATTAGAAATCTTTTTCCAACCAACTGAAACTTATAAAGTCAGCCTACAAAATACATAAAACAAGATACTAGAAACTGCTCAGAGACAAAAGAGTAAGTAGCATCCAGCAGGTAGGTAAAACAGCAATATTAGCAAAATTAACAGATCCAAACATTTTTTAGTTACAATATACAGCCCAATGTAGCCAGGTCCAGAGTCCAACAGGTTACTTCATATGGCCAAAAAAGAAAGGGGTGGAGGTGGTGTGGTGGGGGTGTGAGGAATCACATTCAACTAATTACATCTTTCTGAGAATTCTTTTTCAAGTCAAACTTTCCAATCAATGATTAACCATCTCCAAGTCTGAGAACTCACCTAACTAAAGCACTATCTAAGATGTACCAGTCTGGGCATCAGCACTTGCTCAGATGATAAAAAATCTGACACACGCAGAACTGGAAAAATGCCTGAATATGTTATATCCTGACAGACTGCATCTACCCCGATACATCAGAATAAAACTGTAAACTGCAGTATAAGTTTGCACTGAGGAACACAAAGATTTCTTTTTCCCTTCATTACATATGCATGCTCTATAAATTCTGGGCTTATCTGTCACCTATAAGTCAGTCACAAAAAACTTGGTTAAGACAAGCTGGTGCAGAGAAGGGCAATTCTAAGCTCCCACCAGCACATCCCAGAGCTTCAGCGTCACTAATTCCCTGGCTACCCCCAAGGTGTATGTAGGCTCTCTTCCCAATGCGCGATACACAGGGTTCATAAGGGTATTGCTTCCTGATCCAAGGGGAAAATGACCTTATCCTTCTGTGCATGGTGATGTACGTAGCTGTCATGTTGTCTGTCAAATCCCGGCAATTTCAGAGTCTTGTCAAGAGACAGAAACGCCTTGCAGGCTTGCCAAATGGCCCTGACACTTACAACTCTTACGAGCACTAATGTGATATTAAAGTTTCAACTAGTTCCATTCTACAGGAAAGGTCATATTTCAAAATCAATTTTATTCTGACTCCGAACACAAGCTGGAAATGCTGAGGATTCCCCCCACCACAGCCACCATCCCACAAACAACAATGAAAGGATACGGTAGCCCCAAGAGTTACAAGTCTCACAGGTGGAGCATTTCACAGAAGTAATTTTGAGGCAGGAACAGAGAATTTGAGATACCTTAGCAAAGACACAACACATCATGCTTCCCATTGGCTTGGGGGGGGGGGGGGGGGAGGAGAATTATACACTTGTTAAGCATATAAGGGTTAAATAAAAATGTGGATTTAAAGACTGCCATTGTATCTGACCTTTGTCGCCCACAGAGACTTCAGGAAAGAACATTTTTTTATAAAATATTGATAAGGCTAGCCTTAAAAAAAGTTTAGCAAAAAAATCAGTGATACAATAATATAAACCCAATTATTAAGTATAAATCCAGCAAGAAGAGTGCAGCTTTTTCTCAGAACAACTGCAGCATGCCTGTGATACTCTTGTCTATTCTGCAACACAAGGGACAACTGCAGCTCAGCTAAAGGTACGCCACCTCACACGCTGACACCACCACAGCTGGGATAGCAGATTTAGGACCCATTGGATAACTGACCACCAGCTACCAGGAGAGCACAGTGAACTTGATGCTACAAGAACTAAATTTCAAGTGCTATCCAAAGTGAATAGCTGAAGTTAGCTGGATGACACCTATAGTAGTTATGATCACCCTTCTATTTTTCTGGAAAATAGAGCCTGAGCAGCACTTAAACCTGCTCTATCTTTAAAGTCTTGACCCAAGGAAAACACAGAATATCAGGGCATACAAATAATATCTAGAAGTACTCTGGATACAAACCTAGGTGCACAACGGGGTGTAGTTACCAACTCCCTAGGAAGATGCTCAATGAAGACAATTGCAGTTATCTCAATTGTATGTAGGCATTGAATGATTTTGTATACAAGAACTCTATACCTTACTGATAAAAAGGAAAAAAATACATCAAAACACAAAATTACAATACTCCTAGTTAGAGAACATACTGAACAATAACAAAAAACCCCCAAACAACTAAAAAAAAAAAACCCAACACAACCCTCAGAATGACATATGTGTACAGCAACTACTTACACAAACAAAAGTGTCTTGCACCAGCGAAGTCAGTCACACAAGCCCAGTTGTCTAGTCTGGCAACTTTTGCAGGACAGCCTTGATTATCATTATCTGTGTCAGCATGTCAATGGAAAGAACTTTCTATTTTCCAACCACTTTTTGAGATTAGCCTTTTTTCTTAGAGTGTTCCACTAATTGTTTTTTCTTCACTTGCATCAGCAGGAGACCCAATTATAGCTCTATCTTCAATTTGCAATAACCTCCTTTTTAAATAGCGTAAGTCACCTTTTCACCTTTTATTACAGAGATAGCATAAAGGTCTGATAGAGAAATAGTGCAAATCCTAAATTCCATTTTTCAGAAATAGGATTTTATAATTGTTGGTCACTTTCCTTGATTTAATTTAAATCACATTTACATCCTAATATGACCTAGAAGAAACTATTTCACAGTCACAGTTTTCTGTATGCAGTTTTAGATTTTAACATTGTAAAAACTCCCTACTATTTTTTCCAATTAATTTTTTTTTTTTCTCCAGAAGTCCCACGATCAGTGAATCTATTGCCACTCACTGAAATTTGTGGTGGTTTTGTTTTTTTTTAAATAAATAAGTAGGCCATTTATCCTTGGGCATGCAGACTGTTAACCTTGAAAGCTGCTGTATGAGTTTGACTGATACGTATTGGATGCACAGAGATGAAGAAACTGGGGCAGTATTTAGCTGGAGCAAACTCCCAAGACACTATTAGTTGTGATTTCAAAAAGACAGCTCTCACTTCCACCTGGCAAATGCAATTATGCAACAGAAGTGTAGTTCAACAAAATAAACAACAGTTCAGACCTACAATTTACAGAATGACGTGCACTATCTACTTTAAATGTACTTGAGAAACAATGACAATAAATCAAAGTGCTCATTCATTTTGGGAACCTGAATCACCAGAAAACCATTCAGTTTTCACTTTAAAAACAATCTTATAAGCAGTCAGTACCATAACAAACATTTTAAAATAGCTCATATAAGTTGACACTTTGAGAAACCTGCTAACAATAATTAATATTATTGAAAAAGAATTTTGTAAGCTTTGAAGAAAAATAAGCCTTACTGAACTCCACTCAGCAGAAACTCTTTCAACTCAAGATAAAAAATGCACTGTACTCACTAGAGGAAAGGAAGGTTAAAAAGGGATAGGACTAAGATCTTAAGATGCCAGAGGAACTACCAAGATAGTGCTGCTCTTGCTTTTCAGAGGGCAAATGCTTTGAAATAATGGTAAACACTAGAAGATGACTAGTAAGGTGGGCACTTCATTGAAGTAAACGAGTTTACACCTACAGATAATTTGCCTCTAAAATAGACTCATTTCTAAAAGTACTGTATTTTTTAAACTAGTGATGAAAAGTAGCAAGACATTTCACAGCTAGGATTTAGATTTTCTTACAAAAGGTGAAAGTAGCCCTAATGCTTCTCCTTTCCTCCTTTGAGATTTTTGAGTCTGGCACTGAATAGTCTTGACTCTTTTGCTAGCAAGTCAAAGTCCAAGATCAAAGAACTGGCCAGAGACTGTTCATAGACCCAGAACTGTCATCCCAAGCTCTGCACACCCAGCTCTGATGGGTTAGGACCCTTTCTGCAATTCAGTCTTCTTGCCCTTCAGAAGTACAGAGCACTTTTGGCTGCCTCCCCTTCCTTTGGGCCGTCAGACAGCTAACCCTGTCTCTACCTGCTGCAGATCTTAGCAGCCTCTTTCGCAGAAAATTACAACACCTTCAAATTGTCACATGTTTATAGCGACTAGGAAGAGAAAGATAACAAGAAGAAGAAAAAAAAGTCTTAAAACACAGATTCTAGTATTTATCTTGATCTACTAGGAATCACAACTTAATTTCAGCATTAAAACAGTAGCTATGAATAAGTATTTAAATGCACTTTAGAAGAGGAAAGGTAGTAATTTAAACAAAAAAAACCCACAACAAACAAACAAAAAAAACCCAAACCAAAAGCTAAAATCCACAGTAGGAGCACAATGCACACTATCCAAGCCAAGGACTAAAGAACCCGCATGTTTCCTGGTTTACCTGGAAAGAAATTAAGCATCTGTCCTGCCACACCTTCTATTGCAGCCTTACACTCAAAACAGAGTGACAGATCTGTAGGTGGGAAAATAATCCTGGAGACTTTACCATCAAACTTCATCATCAGAGCTGCACTGGGAGTATAACCTATATACACTGAGACTGCTCTAAAAAAAATCAGTTTCACTCTAACTAGTTTAACATTCCATAAACAACTTAAAATATTTCAATTTTGTGAATTGTACCTGTAAGGGGGGGGGGGGGGGGGGGGGGCGGGCGGGGAGATGTGTGTGTTTTCTAAGGCATCCTACTCTGTAACAATTACCTGGATTTCTTCTGTTCCAGGACAAATTAATACAAAATTCACCAAGGCAAGGTCTATAAACCACAGACTTCCCTGATCACTAGTGTGCAGCAGTCACCAGCAGTTTTAATGCAACTCAGGTTCATGGAAAAAAATGTTTCAGACTCCCTGCTGACTCAGGCAAGCACCAGGGCTCTGGGAACAACCCCTTCATTTTCCTCAGGGGCAGCCAGGGTACAGAAGAAGCTTTTTATTCAACTTTTGCATTGCACCTGTTTTCGTCTCTTTGAAGAGCTTTATTTGTGTATGTTACAAGAAGATAAGTTAAATATTATTGGAAATGCACTAACAGGAGTGTATATTTCTTGCAGCTGAACGGCCCGTACTGGCTATGGGATCTGAAAGCACTAAACAAGATCTGAGAGCACGGTATACGCACAATAAACTAAGGATAGATGTCATACTCCAACCTGACAAAGAAAAAAATCATTTTCACTGTCAGTATAATTAATAAGTAACACTTACCACATGGTGACATGAAGGCAGAGGGGGTCAGCGTGGGGAAAGCAGCGTGAGTGGCAGCAGCATGACAGAGTCTGCCCTCCTGCCCAGCGCGCACACGCCACCACCAAGCAGTGGAGAGCGGGAAAAGCCAGCTCCTGGGCTACGGTGCCAGG
The DNA here is from genome assembly GCF_023634085.1 of Falco cherrug. NCBI lineage: Eukaryota > Metazoa > Chordata > Aves > Falconiformes > Falconidae > Falco > Falco cherrug. The sequence continues at coordinate 13,407,400 of NC_073710.1, read as the reverse complement.
CTGATTGACTAGCACAGCACACGTGCAAGGAACCACGATAAACATTATAAACCAGACACAAATCCTGGCCTGCTCCATGCCCTCGGCTGTCCTCAAAGAACGATGGCTTCGCAGGCATCGCCCGCCTGCCAGGGCTATTCCTGTGGCTCATCTACACGAACCCCTGAGTGGAGCAGGCCCGCAGCTACTGCTGACTGGAAGGCTTTGCTTCACAGGTTTCCACACCAGCTTCAGGCAAAAACAAAAACTGTTTTCACCGCCTCCGGGACACCAAAGTGCCGGCCAGCAGCCGTGTGCCAAGGGCCACCTCAGGGCAGCGGGCGGGCGCTCCCCAGGGCCTGTGCAGGGGCCCACCCCGCTCTCCTCAGGGGCGGGCAGCGGCTCTGCCACCCCCAGGCGACAGGCATTAGGCTCCCCGGCCCTTGGGAGGGCCCAGCCTGGCACAGGTGCAATCAGTGCTGAATTGGGTCTGGCCAAGCCCCACAGCAGCCCTCACAGCGCGGCGCTTGTACTGGTGGCCGGGAAGGGGGTGATAACACACCAGCGTTTTGGCTGCTGCTGAGCAGCACCCGCACGGCACCAAGGCCGTCTCGCCAGCCCCCCCTCACCTGCAGGCTGGGGGTGGGCACGATCTCAGGAGGGGACGCAGCCAGAGTGACCAAAGGCATATTCCATACCATATGATGTCTGCTCAGATATAAAAGGCAAGAGAAAGGAGGAGGAAGAAGGGGCATTTGTTATTTACGACGTTGGTCTTCCAGAGCAACCGCTACGCGTGCTGAAGCGCTGCTTCCCAGGAAGTGGCCGAACATCGCCGGCTGATGGGAACTGAAGAAAAACATTTTTTGTTTTCCTTCATTTCCCCATGCACGACTTTTGCTATTGCTCCATTAAACTGCCTTTAGCTTGACCCACAAGTTTGGGGTCTTCTTCCTCACTGTGCTGAGGAGCTGGGTGGGCACCTGGCGCCAAGCCTGGATCAGCCCCTGCAAGCGCACATGATTGCAACTGGAAATCAGGTGGGTGGGTGCGTGGGGTAAAGGGGATGTCAGAGCCCAGCTTTCCCACCACAGGGAACAAAAGCCAGAGGCATTCTAGGCGGCACAAAACAAGGTGTTTAATATGAAAAGCAACAGGTTTGGCATGACTGTCACACCCACACCAGCTGCGGCCCACAGTCCAACTGGGGTTGCATGGCAGCCTGGCACCCGCAATGGGGGGGGCCCACCATGCCCACAGACCCCAACACCCCTCCTCAGGTTCTGCCACCTGATGTCTCAGCTGTGACAAGCCGTAACAAGAAAAACATGTCCACAAGACGAGCTCCCAGGTTAAGCAGGTAACACAGCAAACCACCCCGATACCATGCAAATTACACCAGCCTATTCCTCTGCTCTTATTAAAAATGCAAACAAAACTAAAGCATTTGGGAAACCGCAAAATTTGGAGTATTTTGCCTTTTATTTTGTCGAAATTACCAGCCAAATCTGATAGAAATTGACAAATAACTTCTACCTTTAACCTGTAGTCTTTCAGTGAAATAATTGTGAGTTTCTAGTCAGTGAGATATGCTCCAGCTAACACGTTCTCCTCTCTTCAGCACGCTAGTCAAATAATAACCTAATAATAAGCTAGTGTATATGCATTTGGTTACTTACAGGAAGCACATTCCAAACAGCACACATGCATAAAATAGAAATCACGTTGCTGGTAGCCAGTAAAGACTCCCTCTTTGTCCAGAAGCCTATATTTATTTTATAGAGAAGACACATCCTCAGGCCATCCCTTTTGCCATAGTGTTGCAGTAAGGACAACAGTGAAATCCCAATGGCAACTTGTTCACAAAAGCTGTGACACAAGCTGTTCCAGACTAATGCTCAGTGCATCTAAAGCAAATAAACTTGGCCATTATGTAATCATAAATTACTGGTGACTTTCCTACGTTAGTGACAGCATTGCAGTATATGTAATAAATACATTAAAAGAGGTGGAAAATCTGCTGAGCCTAAGCAAAGTACTGCAATATGCTGTGGAATCACTGATAGCTGTAGATGAGCTATGGAGCCAGGTAAGCTTATGGGGTTTTAATGTGTGATTAACTTCTGACTTATATCAAAAGGAAATTTCTGTCCAAGGAATTTCATCCATGAATTTTCCACAGAACTGCCTCAGAACCAATGTATCTGTGTTGCATTATATTTCCAAAGCTCCCTGCACTGCTCCTGTAATTTCAGCTTCCCCTCAGGGGGGCATTTTCTCAGGAGATCTCCCCAGGAGATTTTGGGTTGCATAGCACTCCCATTTTTCCACTTGAGAAATCTGGAAAGAAATGTTTGAGCAAACGCGCAGTTTACCATGCACCATGAATAGCACCCTGGGATAGACTGCGTGACAGATTTAATTCACGTGGCTCAGTTCTTTAGCACACAGAGGTATGCTGCTATCCCTGCATCGCACAACACTGCACGTGCACACACAGCACTTGCTGAGGATGTCTGAAAAGCAGCATTCCAGAAAAAGGGACATGCTGAAAATCCAGAAACTACCAGCAGGCCAAGTTCTTCGCAATTTTTTCACTTCCTGGGTCAGTGGTGCTCCATTATGTGCCCAGGCCTTATTTATGAGTCTTCAAAACCCCTTTTCCAGGATGTCTGTGTCTTCCTTTAAACGGCCAGCACATCAGAAATGCCAGCAGGCAGTAGCTACAGAATGCTGCCAAACAATGTCTAAACAAAAAAACCAGGCCCATAAGGTGAAATCCTAACCATGATGCTGTCATTCTTGTATTCTTTATCTGAGATTTAGCAGGTGTGCAATCTTCTGTTGTTTTTTTTAACAGGTGGAAAATGTCATCTTGTCATGGGAGATTCAATGTAAAACACTCTAATGCTCTGTTGCAGTGGTTTATATATCTCAATGTTCATCACGTAACGATGACATAGAATAACTTTTTCTATTCTCTGAGCCATAATTTAGTTTGTCAGTTACTGGCAAATATATGTCAGTGTTGCACCCCACAAACATGTAAAAATATCACATGTATTGTATTGTTAATAATATGGTTGTAAGTCATTCATGGCAATTAAACTTGCATTACAATTAAATCTCTTCTGACCATGATGTTCCTGTTACGCCGTTTTATTATTGCACAGCGAAAAGTACAAATAAATGTATACCCTACAAGAAAATGTAATGAGATATACTCACTTGTTTTAACTGGTTTTAAACATTGTCCTTTGGAAAGACAAACTGGCATAAAAATACATGATACAAAGATTTCACACCAAAAAGAATTTGGGGGTTTTTGTTTGTTTGTTTATATTCCTCAACAAATATGCCCACTGAATTCCAGTTATATTCCAGTACTAGATATTTTATCTAATAGATATTTTGAGCTTTGGCAGGATATTTTTAACTGTCATTTCCCAGTTGAGAGAATCAATGAAATTATAGTACTATCAGAATAGCATATCTGAATTCACACCCTCAACTAGCATACCGCTTTCCAAGTATTATTTAATATTGTTAGTTTTGTCTTCTTAATTTACTTCTCATAATATATTATGTTGCCTACACTAGCAAAAAGCAGGAAATAATTAAATAACTTACCCAACAAGATTTTCAGACCAAAACTCCTTTTCAAGGGATAGAATAAAGAAAACTCTTCATTGCAATGGACCTAATAACAAACCTTTCCTTCCCATAGCTGTGGTACTATATGTGTAGAAATTTCTGGCTAACTTCCATTTGAGGAGGTGGAAAATATTCCTATTTTGAGGACCTAAAACTTTTTTTTTTTTTTTTTTTTTTTTTGGTACTGGAGTTCTAATATACTTTAACCCCACGTTCTGGGAAGATGAATTCAAACTACAATAAGCAAAGACAAGGAGCACTGGAATGATGGAGGAGCTATTGTAGAAAATAAAAGCTTTGTCATGCTTAGTCTCAGCAAATCAAAGGCTAGGAGTGTTATTTAGAGAGGGCAGTCATATCCTACCAGAAAAGTGAAACCAAACCCTCCAAATACTGTACTTGAAAGGTGGAGCTGGAGTCAGTTATGACAGGAGCTAAGATGTTGTGGCTGTTAGTTACTGAGAGCAAATAGATCTATTGCCCCACAAGGCTTCTTGCAGTTCAGTGTTTGTCCCTTGCCATGATAGTGGAGGGCTTGAGTTATGAAGTGGTCACAGTGGGTAACAGAGGGGACTGAGCCAGGGTGCCGTTTCAAGGTGAGCTACCTCTGCAGGACAACAGCCAGATGATGTCTTACCATTCAGGTGTAGACTTCAAACAAAATGTTCTTCTTTTTTTTTTCCTAAATTGCATTAATTACCCAGTCTTGCCTTGCAGGGAACATTAGTTAGTCATTAAAGCACAGTGGTAGGAATCATAAGGTTGGATTCTCTCTTAACTCTTTCAAAGCTTTATTGTGGCTTTTTTCCTAACCTTCTTCTGTACCACTGGAATCAGTATTTTGCTGTCGCTCACAAGGGAGCTAGCAAATAACTGACAGATTATTGAAATCACTTTCTGAAAGCTCTCCAGGCACCTATCTGCATCTGTAGATGTCTAAATGCATTTAAAATCTGGCCTTAAAGTCCTCCAGATTGGTAAAGCATGGCTAGATAAGTGCTACAGAAGTGTAAAATATTATCTCAGTTATTAAGCATACACGTTTCCTTGGTTACAAGTCAGGCTAAATAATGCCTTTTTTTTTTTTTTTTTGGTGCTACATGCTAATAGGCTTTTGCAAATTAATTAATGTAGAAATTTGGCGTACTAAGAGAATTACTTGAATGATTCCTGAAGGATTACTATTTTTTTAACTTCATTTGCTTGAAACATTGAAAGTAGGCAGGAAATGTCAGGTTGTGTGTCTGAGTCTTTATACTGTACAAAAAAATAAAGTAGAAAAAAAGCTTTTTTTGTTGTACAGAAACAAGGAGAGTCACCAGAGAGCATTTCAGTATTCCATGTTATTCCTGTTGCTAAGGAAACTTTCCTTCATCTGTGCTCAGTAAGAAGACATCCTCGATAATTCCTCCACGGAAGGATGGCATTACAGATCAGTGTCAGAAAAATCAGCTGACAATTAACCAGAAAACTAGCCACTATAAAGTTTTACCAGGAGAGTTCCCCATTTCTTTTACAAAGTCCAGAATGATCTGTAGCAGGGAAGAGCCTGGAGGAACTATAAAAGGTCTGCATGATTACTCTTATCCCAATAGAATTTCCTTCAAGAGGCAAACCAGAAAGAAACAGAATAAAACTAATCATATGGCCTGGGTTTTTTTGGCATTGTCCCATTAGCTAATATCCTGTAGACTCTCAACTGTACTTTCTAAAAGAAAGTAAAAACCTCCCTCACAAATAGACTAGTAAATGTTTACTATCACTACTTAAGCCACCCTAAAGAGAGCAGGAAGTAAAGAAATCATAACAATCTCAGTAGTCTGTAGTAGATTTCACTCTGTTTCATGTGTCCATTTTCAACCCATTACACATGCACCACCATGGCTTTCAGTACCATTGCTCACAAAAAAGGTATCACTTACCGTGAGAAAAAGAGCAGAGTTGTCTCTTATAGAAATAATAGGTGAGGAGTGTGCCATCTAATGTATGTTGCAAGATTTCTTATTCTTATCCAGCAAAGATTTACCTGCTTTCATTACATAAGTTTTGAAATGCAAGCTAGCAGCTAGCTTTATTATGCCCTTTAATACAAATCAAATACTCTAAAAATACTACATTTCCTGGGGGAGTTTGGAATCATCATTCTGCCACACTGCACAACACAGTAAGAAGGGGGGACTTTGCTGTATCTCTCTTCTTACATGCAAAAGGTCTGCTGCTCCAGGACTGCCTAGCTGACCTCCTTTCTCCAGCAGCATTTCACCACAGACACATCGAGAAAGAGTGCAAGAAATGCATTCCAGCATGACTCTGTTCTGACATACTTCCCAGAGAAGGCAGCTTCCAGCAATCACTAGGTTAGAGAGGATTAAACCTATTGCTTTACCCTGTCTGTTTTGTTTAATAGTCACTAATGACCTTATGCTTTGTGCTTTTGTCTAATTGCGTTTTAAAGCCATTTGCACCTTTGCCTAGTGTTAAAATATGCATATCATTGGTCCCAGTAGTGTTGCTCTCATAGCAAATGTGATACACAAGACAGTAGACCAAATTTTCATTTGGTATATGCTTATGCATGGTAAAAATGAGAAAAAGGAAAGAAAGACTATGATACCCTTTCTCTTTCCTGAAGGGAAGCAGTGACTGGCTTATGCTATGCCACTTGTAATATCCACTCAGAAAATATTACGCCTTCTGAAAAGGAGATTAACCTTGCAGGCTTTACCCTCCTTTTCCTACTCCATGTCATGACTCTGCTTTATCAGAATTTCAGATCACGATTCCACCACCTTTGGTAGAAAGTCTATTTCCAGAACAAATTTTTGTTTTCCTCTTTGAAGCCATTTGTTTTGGCATACAATTCCCACCTGTTCCAGAACTGAGATAAATGCAAGTTTCAGCAAAGATACAGTTCACTTCCCCCCTCTATAACCAAATGTAACTCTACAGTATCAATCCTAGGAGATACACAGGTCTAATGCATGCAGAACTAGTCTTTCATCTTTAGGTCTAGATGTGGACTCACCTGACACAACTTAGGAAAAAGCCATACCTTCCCAGCAGCATACTTCCTGAAGAGATTTTTCTCCCTTGATATAAGGGATTTCAATATTATTTTCCTGTTCAAACTCCTTTGTCTTCCAGGATCACAAGGTTTTCTATTGTATGATGTAGAGCTGCTGAGAATAGCTTCTCTTTTTTGTTAGGTATTAATGCATATTAGCCATTTGTAAATAAGGTGCTATTGAAATACGTGCATCTGGATAACGTATTAACATCAACATTTATACCTTGGCTTACAGTTACATCATGGACACAGATAACCAAATCCAGTCCATTCACAGGCCAGTTCCCTCTTCTGATTATTAAGTCTTCTCTGTTTTTCCTTAACAATGTGCATAGCCTTCAGTAGGAAGTCTGTGTATGCAATTTCAAGCCATGAAATGTTCTTTCTTGTTCCTTCTTCATCTCCTGGATGACAGCCCACAAAACAAGCTGAACACATCCAGCACCACTGCATGACCTTCTATACTGGCCTGTTGAACGTGACGACAGCGTTACTTCTCTGGAACCTGCCAAAACAAGTCTTACGCTGTGATGTATAAAACTGTAAGCAATTCCCTCTTTCCAACAAATTGAGAACCTCAAAGGGATACCATTTCTTTTCCGATGGCTTAGGTTTTGCTCATAAGACCCTAGCTTTCATCTTGGTTAGCAGTGAATCTGAAGGAATGGAAAACACTGAAGTATTGTGGTATGTCTGGAATATGAAAGATACATTCTGTTGCTTCTTTGATGTCTCATGAAAGAAAACTGAAAGAATACAAATGCAATATCATTAAAACACATTACTAATCCAGCAGGAATGGAGAGGCTTGCGCATTACAAATTTTTGCTCAATGCTACTTCAAACTATGATTTGTAATCTATTGAGGAAACTGTCAGGAATAATGGCTTTCAATATGACAATTAATTTTAAACTTTATTGAGCGAAATATGGATCACAATTTTTTACCACCATTTTGAGATACCTTGAAGTGGCAGTTGCTGGTTAGAGAACAAAAAGCCAAATGGCATGGTTTAGATATACAGAAAATGGAAGATAATGATGCATGAAATAAACAGAGAAGAATTGAGGAAAATACTGGAAAGTGGAAGTGCAGAAAACAGTTTGACCCACCAGTGAGCCTAGTCCTATTTCTATGGAAATGAGCTCATTACTGCTAATTTTTTTTTTTTAAGCTCCTAGTTGATTCGTGAAGTGCTTTTTGAATTCTGATAAGGGCTTCATGAATCACTGAAAAAAAACATTTGAACAAAATATCTAGAGTCAAATGATTACCAACTCCCATAGATTAATCAGCTGTCTGAGTACTTTATATAACAGATCATGCACTAGGAGAGCCAGCTTTTTTCCCCTGGTATCATAAGTCTATAATGTTTCATTCTGCAAAGAAAAGGAATCATGCTTCTGAAACCTAATTCTGGATGGTTACTCCATCCAAAAGCCTATATTAAATAGGAAAGACATCTTTGATTTTTCTCCCCTGCTGTTTCCATGTTTGATCTGTTTTAAAAATCAGCATCACGAGAATTGGCCATAGAATTGCTCTCAGAAATAAGAGCATCTGTGGTATCCATACAAACAGTGCTTTCACATTTGTAACCAAGTCAGTATTGGCTGTAGGCACCCCTAAGCAGGCAAGGGAAATGCCCCAGGGCCCAACACCGGTTCTTCTTAAACCTTCAGGATGCTGAAATACAAATCAAATAAAGCAATGGATTTAAATAGCAAGTAAACTTTATTTCTTTTATAAATCCAGCAATTTTTTAAGACTGCCTATAGACAAGAGCAGAGTACATGTCTGCGACAGCCAGATTTTTAACTGAATGGTGAATGACTTTACATGTTATACATACAGCATCTACACTGAACATCTTTTATTAATTCTCTTAACACTTTAAAAAAAATGTCTGTGGCAAATTCTGTGACTGTCTGCTAATTCGCCTTGTACTAATTTTCAAGGTGTGTGTAGGTCACTAGCATTCTCCAGCATACATCTTGTAACAATGCACTTGTTAGTAATCACACAAAATAAATCTAACCCTGTTGCATGTAAGTGCGTTGTCTCTCTTTTCCAAAACACCTCACAATTAAAAACGACTGTATATCATACTTCAAAGGTGACAAATAGAACAGAAATAACCAGTCCTCATCAGAGATGCACAGGTCATGGTGTCCTGTCATGTGCATTCATTAAACAGTTATAGGACTCTGCACTGTTCATTTCAAACAATGGGTTAAGTGACATTTGAAGTGTGAGTAATTGGATTGTCTTTTAAAAACTTTAGAGATGGGTGGACATGCACACACACACATACACACACCCGCCATTCTGCAGTTATGGCAGACCTTAGATGATTTTCATTTTAAGACCAACAGGAGGCTAAGAGATAAAGCTCATGATAATTTACATGAGGTATTACACTGGTGTAAATAAGAAATAATTCGTCATATATGACTCCACTGAACTGGCAGAGACTTAGACTGATTTAATTTTTATAGAATGCAGAATTAATTTTGGAAGAAGGTTATAAAATTATAAAGCATTATGCTATTCAGTTGATAGCATTATTAATAATGCAAAGACAGTACTTTCATTGTATATGCTCCTATACATTTGGGCAGGAGTTGTGAGACACCAAAGCTGCTTTGTTAAAGTACTTCCAAGGTTTTCTTTTCGCATCTCACATTTCTACACTTCTCAGGGCACCAGAAGCCTAAAGAAATCAGCATTTGAAGAAAAAACAGACAGAGGATTGATGTGGAAAAGGAAAATATCAAAAAGCTATTTCTCTTAGCCGTGAACTCTTATGACAAACTTGTAGAGGTGACTACAAGTCTGGAGTGAAAGTTTGTGTGCTCTGCTTATGAAGTGCAAACTGAAGGTCCAAAAGCACTCTGGTATTTCTGAGACCTTACACTCCCAGGCTTTTTAATTGCATCTTGATTTTTGACATTCTTGATATCTCATTTCCTAGTTCCCTAAGGGAAGACTATGTTGTAGGATGGAAGAACAATTCATTATTTTGGGTTATTGAGAAAAAGATAAACAATAACAAAGAGATTATTTTGTCTTTATTTATTTCCACTTATAGTTGGGAGTAATGATACTTTTTTTTCTATTCAGTTCTGAATTCAAGATGATGACACTCATTCAAACTAAATCAAAATACAATAATATAATTACAAATTAACAAAGAGCAGTATTCCCTTACGCGAGGTGCAATGCAGACATACACCATGTAGTTACCATTCCAAAATTTAAAGGACAGGTGAAGCAGAGGAAAATGGTAAAAACAGAAGTATCTTGTTTAGTGCTGCCAATCAGATATTGGGGAAGAAACCCCTTACTTTCTTCTGTATTTTAATTATTTCTATGGGGTTGTTATAACAGAGACAAAGATTTCAAAAAGTGAAAACTGAAATCACTGGGAAGAGAGAAGTGATCCTGGGAAGGAGATTAAGTTTGAGGTAGAAATACGCTAAGGAAGGCTGCTGGAAACAGTAGTGAGTCAGCACAAGGTAGAATGTTCAGAAGAAAAAAAAAAAGTATTGCTCTTACATCTCAAATCATGCTATGCCCCCCCTGCTCTCTCTCACAGTTTTGGTTAGGCGAAACTACCCCCTTTCACAGCTGTACTTCCTAGCTCGAGACAGAAAACTCCACTTCAAGTCAGAGTCATCATGGAAGCCCACATTTTTTTTAAAAAAAAGTAGATGCAATACTGAATATTTACAGAGTTTGCAATTGTATTTAAGTATTAAAAAAAACTCTTGAGCAGATTGTGGCATATTCATACTGTAAAGATAAGGTACAATGTGCAAAGTTGAGTTAGAATTTGGATTTACAGACTTCATAAATGCTATTTGAATCACAAAGATTACCTGTCAAAACAATTTATAGTTCCTTTCCTCACTGAAGTCCTTTAAGTTCTTTTGCCTAATTTTGTTTTAAGGGTAAGAATTACATAATGCAGAAAATTACAGTTATGCAGCTTTGTATTACATACAAGGCTCAACCGATACTACAGAAAGCAAAATAGTCCACTTCTGCTGAAGAAATTTCACCAGCAGAAATCTACTTTGTGGAATTCCACCTGGCTTAATACAGTAACTGGAAGAACAGTATCCAAGCACTCTTTGCACAGCTATAGTCCTTTTTTCTCCAGATATTTAAGTAGCTGGACTTTATTCTTCTATTTGCCTGCACTTTTCTACTAGTATTTCATATTAGTTTGCCTTTTTCAACAGCCATTTGATTGGGTAGGCATCATACTTTTCCCATTTTGGTTTCAGTGTTTTAAGAATACTAAATCATAAAAAGTTATATTAAAAAGAAAATGCTTCTGTTTTCTCCTAGTTAAAAAAAAAAAATAAATCATACAGAAATGTGAATGGGTCATAATTCTTTGTCCCTTTTTCTCTCCAGGTTAGAATATGGACAGGAGACAAGCTCATATGGGAACCCAAGTTTTGGCCAAACAAACCGTAAGGCTGGCTGTGCCACGGGCTGAGACTGACATTCTTGTTTAGCTCCCAACAGCAGCACTTAATTTCCTTAAAGGGGGAACACCGTTGCCATAACGCAGGTGTCCCAACCCACCATTTCTTGAGGGCTACAAGTATTCTCTAGCATAATGGTTTTTCAATAAACATTTAGCTAACCACACAGCACAGGTTTTGCTTATTTAGAGCTACTAGGTGACGTTAAGAGACTTGATGCACAAGAATAAATAGCTTCCCAATACCCCTTTTGCAGGTAAGCAAGTGTTTCATGGACACTCATGATTACAGTGCATACTGAGAGACGTGATGCCTGGATAAGGCAATCTTTGTGTTACAGCGTGGTTTGCTCTGTAACGTATTTGATAGTTCTGTCATTAAAGGTTTCAGTAAAGAAGCTTTGGTGGCTTCAAAGAGTCATTTAAAAACTTGTCCATGCTACCTTAACATGCCACAAAAATAAAACAACAGAGCTACTTATTCCGAGTTTTAGCCAAGATAACACTACTTATGTGTCCACAAAGAGCAGCTGTAATGCTTCGCCCACCCAAAATATTCAGGTCTACTCGTGCTATACAATAAGCTAGAAACTCTTTATTAAAAAAATATTTACAGAGATGCCTCAGTTGTGTTTCCTTGCTGTGTGCACAGAACATATTATTCTTTCAGATTCCCTTTTTTCCCCCCAGGATAGACACATGCATGTTTACATTTTAAAAAATCCCCAACATATAACAATCCATGGTCAGTCAATATAAACCCACCAGAAAGATAATATCATTGATCCAAATACACAGTCCTGATAAAGTTAGTGCCCTGAATGACTACATAAGACTAAGCAAGCCAGTACTCAAGCGTTTTTTTCCTTTTAATTGTATTGTGCCTTCTCTATCCTCCTTAGGAACATAATAAAATACTGCATTGTCAGTCTCTATGCCCTTTGCCTTTGCTCTGCTGTAGTATATTTACACCTCTTAAACAAGTAAGCTGAATTAAAAGCATTTACTCAAAACCTTTTTTTCTGTAATACTGATTACCAGTGTTTTCATCTAGAAAATTTTGAGTATGTTTCAGTTTTCATCATATTAATGTTGACAGACCTCCTTTATCATTACTTTAATTAACAGCAGGTAAGGGAGGCAAAGTGAGTATGATGCTATTCTACTTGATTTAAAGTCTGCTTGTGAGACTCTCTCTCAACTCGTAGTTGAAATTGTCTTATCTCATACATTCCCAGGATTACTGTTTCATGTAAATGTCATTTTTGCTGTCCAAAACATTAAAAAAAAACAACCCACACCAGTGTGATACAAGTACTGTCTCTTTCCAAGAGACATGAGGGAAGCTGTATGTAGGCTTTTGATCAAAGACAAGATCCTGACTTCAAAGTAACACCTCATCTGTAAATATATTACTCAGTACTCTTAGTAAAGAAAGGGAGACTCCTTGATTTCAAATAACCTAAGGCTAATACGGTGGGATTTGCCCGCATTCGCAGAGTTTAATCTTACTTCTCTGAATACTTATAGATAATTAGACACAAAGATTTTAAAGACTTTGGGTCGTAATCTCCTCTTATTTATGTAAGTCTGACAGACCGTAGTCCAGTATTTCACTGGAAGAACACCTGGCTTATTGTGGACTGAGAGAAGAATGTGGAAAATTTACAAATTTCAGAAGCATCTGAGAATTATTTTAAACCTAGGTCTTCCACATATAGCCACAGAAAGCAGTGGCTAGACACCTGCAGATGCTCTACCACTAATTTGATTGGGGTCTTCTAATATTTTTTGTATCACTAATAGAGATGTCTTCATTATTTCTTTCATTGCTGCAGTCTAGAAAAGCACAACAAAATTCCAGATTATCTTCAATGGCTTTGAAGACACTGGCAAAGGACATTAAGTTATTTCATAGTATGCTAATCAGCATGGACCATGGTGGTAACAGATCATATAAACAATACTATTTAAGAGCCAGCTACAAGGCTGCTAATTGCACATGCAAAGAAGTAGTTTTGAGTGGGCACAGAGGGGGCAATTTTACCATCAACTGACAGTATAATCAATAGTGTGAGTGTGCAGATGCCACTCTCATCTGTATGTAGCCAACAGGAAACAGCCTAAGGCACTGAAATCAATGACACTTTTCTGCACAAAACCTTTTTTTCTCCAGAGGAAAAAAAAAACCAAACGTAATTCAGCGATCTAGGTATTGTTTATAAATCATATTAATTTCATTAAATTAAAAAAAATAATAATCCAGCTATTGGAAAGAACCAAATTTTGGTTTTCAGGATTCTAAATGTTGAGGTTATTCTAAAACATCCTGTTGTTTTACTACAACTTCTTATGTCTCTCAAAAGTAGAAACAAAATTTTCCATGTACCTGAAGTGAATGTTCAATATGCTATACAAAATGTAAAAGCTGTTACTTCTAATTAGGGATTAAAACCTCTTGAACATTCAAGACTGTTAATAAGATGAAACCAGCCTTTGTTTCTGCCATATTTACTCTCAAGGTGTGCTGCTTCTCATTTTCACTAAGTGTATTTGCTACAGTAAATGCATAGCAAAAATAGCTCAGAGTTCCTTGTCTGGATTTGAAAAAGATCATTTCCTCCTAGGTTTCTACACAATATTTTCACTATCAAAAAGTCAGAAATTTAGTATTTCACCCCATCTTCTCCTTCCTTCCCACACAGCTTACAAGTGTTATTATCATGACAGGCAAGAGCAAAGCTCTGTATGTTCTCCACGGTGTGCTACACTGCATGCATCCATAATGCAGTGCTCAGCTGTCTCTGCCTCCCATCACACCCTGCAGTGCCTCACAACCTGCTCTTTAGGAGAGACGGGAGCAACTTGCTTTCACTGTGTCAGCTACAGTAATATAATTGCCTTATGGACATCTGGGCCATACAGCAGAAGGTGTAGGCAGGAATGTACAGCCCCAGCATTTCCTAGCTCCTTCACATGACAAGAAAATGCCTGTTTGTGCTCTAAGTGTATCTGAGACTTGCGTCCAAACAACAGGCTTGTCCAAGGCAAGAGACTTATGGCAAATGTGACCCAAAGAAGGTGGTTCCCATCCTTTCTGTACCAGAAATCTAAAGTAAAACATTTCTCAATGTGAAAATGCAGATCGTGTGGCAGCTTTCTTGTTAGAGGTCTGCTCGAGACTTACAGCCATGGAACAAAACAAAACACGAGCCACTAAGTCCTACAACATTTATATAAAATTTGACCCTACAGAGATGTCCCCAATTTCCACAAAACCAGATCAGACACTTTCTGGACTTGTGCCGTAAAGACCTGACAGTCGCTGTTTGTGCCATTCGCACGGAGTACATATCCTTTAATATGCTTGGTTGCATTTTGCCATCTTTATACTACTGTCTTGCAGTGAAACTCCCACAACTTCTTGACGGGTGAAAAATTAAACGGTATAGCAGGCACAGAGGGAATTTGCAGTTTGTATAAGATTAGACTTAGCTGAAAAGCTAAAGGCATACCTGGAAACACTTTTAAAACATATAAAATTCATGAATACTTTTCAGTTTGCAGCTCAGACATAAATATGTGTAATGGGCATGTAACAGACATCTTACCTCGCCAGCATGGATATGTATCTGCTGCTTCAATCTCCCTTGGAAGCAAAGTGATTTAATGTGCTTTGCCTGGTAAGTCACCCTCCAGCAAAATAAATTTGATTTCTGCTGCAATCAAAAGGATTTAAACAAAATCACCTATCAGTTCTCCCTAGGTTTATTTATCCAAACGTCCATTTCAGTCTTTCTTTTCAATATAGAGAAATTATACAAGGTTTGTTTGAGGCAATCTTTACAATTCTTTAAGGATAGGTGTGAACTAGTCTTAGATGACTACATCATTCACATGCATCATATTTCCCGAGTCTGTGGTTACATGCAGCTCTCTGTAAGTCACTTACCCTGTTACGCTCATTTGCATCTCTCTGTCTCCTAAAAGCAAAGGTCTGGCAAGGAAAGGAGAGGGGACTCTGTGTTTCCTACCACTCTCCCACCATGCCCTGCACATACCATAGTCAGAAATTTCCAAGTGCATTAGTCTCCAAGTAAACAAGTAGAAAAAGCAGCCATGTGCTATGAAGCAATATCAGCTTTTAAAAGATATATTTCTAATTCTAAGCCTGTAGGTAAAGTTTTACATAATTGCTCCAGCAAATTTGTAGGCCCAGTCTTGGTGATCATTCAGTATCAGTGTGGAATTGCAGAGGTGCCAGACATACCTAATTTCTCTTTCCTTGTGTTATGACTAACTGCTTCAGGCATCACATATAGTGCATGAAAATCATTGCAAAACACCCTTTTGCTCAACAAAATACATTTTTAACCTTCCTGCTCTTTAACAATATTCAAACCATCAAAAGTAACCTCCTGCTAATTAGTTTTGACATATGATTTATTAAACAATGGAATCAGAGTATTTCCCATAAAAGAGAAACTGGCAGTAATATTTCTTAATTCAGACACGCAGGGTCTGCACGATTAATAAACCAGTGTAATAGTGTCCTGTGACCATGATTTTTTCACCTGTCGTTACTGAAGAAAATTGTCTAGCAACCACTGAATGCTCACACAGAATAGGTCATGATTATATTTTTCCATTAATTCTCCATGTCATAATGTTAAAATGCTCAAATCAAGGACATCTCAATGGATATTTAGACAAAGAGCAAGCTTCTTTTTTCTTCTACAGTATTAAACAAATTATTTATTCCACTCGATTCAAACAGATAATTTTAAACAGTATTTCTAATAAACTTTAGGCTAATACGTTGAGAATCGTGTTTCCCATTTAAAACTGTACAATTTTCAAAACCGCCTAAACCTAGCAGCTCTTATTGTTATACTTGCTCACAAATCTTCATAAAAACTCACAAGGCGCTTCAGAAAATACTGATTCAGCAAATATTTCACAGCACTATCTTAATTTCAGCAAATTTACAACTTCAGGATGTACTATCACATATTTTAGCCCAGAATGAGGGAGGACTTACCTGTCCACAGAGATCACGTTGTGCAGACAGCTGCAGGAGGTCAGAGCCCAGCTCTAAAGCAAGGAATTTGAACCTGAAATCTTGCACTGGGATTCTCAGGATCTGATGTCTGACAATTAATTTTTTTAAAAAAAGGTATAATCAAGTTCATCAAGGAAATGGGAGCTAAGGCTCTCAGACTTCCAGGATCCTCTATCCCACAGAACAAAATACTTACTGAAATCTGAGGAACTGTGTAGGATCTGCAGATACTGGAGGCTGAGAAGAAGTCTGTGAAAGCTGAAGTCAGTGAACTCTGTTTCAACTCAGAAAACTAAAGCTGAAGTGGGTAGTTTTGTTTCTATGATTGTTTGATTTGTTGGTTTAATACCTATGATTTGAAAAGTTCCTCCACAAAATTCTTAACAATTCCAGGTAACATTGTGAATCATAAAAAAAAAAAAAAAACAAACCAACTTTTCCTAAATTAATTTTCCCCAGAATATATCTACCAAAGTTTGGGATCTGTCCTTCAAAGTAGGACGCTGTACTGGAAAAATTAGGTCACTGACTTGTTTCCTCATTGAACATTTGAGAATCAGGCTTCCATTTGCCTAGGAATTCAATACCAGTCAAGTAACTTTCCCTACCGCTCAAGCATCTCATATTCCATCTCACTGGAATAAGAATGAAATAAGAATGTACCTGATATTTTCCACAAGTATTCTGCATCTGTTTTCATATAATATTTTACGCCCAATTTGGGTTACAATCGAGCTTAATTGTGCCAAATTATCAGCAGGCCATCTTTTGCTTGAAATCTTTTTCTTCTCTCTACTGTCATTTTTACAGGCAGCTCAGCAGATAATTTTATGCTACTGCAGTCACACAAGGCAGATTCTAATATTGATCTGAATTTTCCCCTTGAATATGATTTGCATTCTTAGCCTGATCTATTTTTTTTTCTTCCCATAGAACATGATTTACATTCTTATGTCTGGCTGCTTCATTCTAAAGCCATCTTGAAAAAGTCTCTTTCTAATCATCCTTCTATATTCATATGGGAATAACTCTTCCTACCGATGCTTAGGAGAGGAAAATCTCAAATAAATTGACGCTATTCTTGCAGACTATAATGACTGGAAACTGTATTTGTTGATGGAAATTAGAAACTTTTTTATAGCTTACTAATAATCTAGCTTTGGGACAGCTAATTACTAGGGATTGTTAGGTCTGAATACCGAGGAAGTGCATTCAATCTTCCGGCTGGTCTAAACAGGAAAAAAACAGCAAGATCAGCCAAAGACCATCCTTGTAGCACAGTAGTCTCCAGTACAAAAACCTTGTTTTACATGAAGCAGGAGAGATACATTTTCCTTGGATTAAACATAAGTAGGTTGGGGAAAAATTAATTTCCCTGTAACCATGGCCTATTTCTGCCTGCGCTCCCTACCCATTGCACATGTGTTAGAGGGGGCATCTTCATTCAGATCTATGAGCATGGCCTCGCTCCTTTTGGCCTGTTGGACACCCTGCAGAGGACACCCTCCTTCCTTCCAAGGCTAGCTCCTCTTTCCTGAGACACAGAATTGCACCCTTCAGGGACACAATCCATTATATCTGACTACCAAAATGAAGGGGGAACTAATAAAATCAAAATGTTTAAGTCTCATGAATTTTGCCCGAATTTAAATGAACACCTGGGACAATGATCAGCGATGCTTCTCAGCTGATCTTCCTAAGTTCATTTCCTTTGTGATCTCAGTTTCTAAAAGCACCTATTTTTTAATTTATTTTTCTTTTAATATGAAAAGAAAGATGCCTTCTCAAAATTCTTTCTGTGAGGTCTGAATGACAAAACCTAATTTAACTTTCTACTTCATTGCAATCCCCTTACCATTCTTACATTCATCTTTTTCCACTTAATCTTTATTCACTAGCAGTAGTAAATATTATACTTACAGTTCTTGAACACAGCTGACATATGACAGTTGTTCAAAAACACTGGAAGAGGAGGAATAGGAAGCCACGTTTCCCTAGCATTCTTTGTAGTAGAAGTATTGTATCACACTAGAAAGACAATAAAGAGGTTTTGTACTTCACTAGTCTAGTTGGTTTTGAGTTTATTATTGCAGTGCATCGTATGGAAAAAGGAAATGGTCAGATTTTAGGAAACTCCAGAGAGGACTGACTCGGGCATACAAGCATGTTGAGTGCCTCACCCAACATAAACATCTGACTGGAACTTGATTACTTAAAATTTCCCCTAAGATGCCAGCATAAGAGTTTTAAATATATACTAAAACATTGCATTTTGCACCATATGCAACAGTTTCCCGCAGCTTAAAGCAAAATACAGTACTAAGGACAAAGGTTCATGTAGCTTAGAGTATTACTTGCCAATACACATTTAAGTGACAGGTAAAAACAGGAAAATCTGTGGTGGATTTCCTGCTTATATTAACTGAGTACTACTTTTTTTCAATTTATTTGAAGTTCAATTCATCTTTAAATAACCAAACAAAAGATATTAGTAAATTTTAGTAAGCTCCGCAACTGATTTGAATCATGAACACCCACAGATGCTCGCACCGAGTTCAATTCCCCATTCATACCTGCCTTTACCCACCAGCAGAAAAGACGGGTGAGCCAGAGAGGAGCTGTGACTCTATACTTTGCAAAGGGAGGGAAATCTGCCCTGGCATAGTGATTTTGTGGGACTGGCAGAATATCTTTCACATCATCAGAAACTGCATCTCAGTGGTGCTCCTTTCAGTTGTAACCCCTGTCAGGCCTCTCATCCATCAGCATGTTGAGTGGTACCATTTGGCAGAGGGACCTGCAAATCCAGAGTGTTTACCTAAATAAGCCACTTTCACTGCAGAACATGCCCTTAACCAGACCACAAGATTGCAGCACATGCATTTTTATACAGTGCAAAGTATTCAGAATTCAGTCCATCACTGGAATTAATGAGGTGATCTTACACAGCATTGCAATCTACAAATTACACATTTAACTAAATCACATTCGCCTGTGCTATAATTTATCAGGCTTTGTAACTTCCTAGGTCTTGTATTTGCCCAAACAGAGCTGAAGCCTGAAGTTAATAGCTTAGTGACCTTACACTCCATATACAGTAAGTTAAGAGATGTAGAAAACATTAGAGGTTGATTCGGATCTATGATGAGGCAAATCACTCTCCAGAGAGGCCTAAATTACCTTCTGGAAATGTCTGTCTCTTCGTTGATTATATAGCGAGTGGAGGATGATTAGGCTCCTAACCTGTGCAGTTAGAAGGAACGAATCTCTCCTGAGCATCCTTGGTCCTTTCTCAAACTGGGCCTTTTAGTCTGTAACATATTTTACGTCACCACTTTATTAATGATCATGTCAATATGCTCAGAGTTTTACTGAGATGAGAAACCAATGCACAATGTCAGACTATGTTCAATGGAGTTTAGCTTTTTCTTTTTAAAAGCACAAAAAAGAAACATGCAAGTATGTGGCTACAACTACAATACATAGCATTTCTGTCTGTTTCATGCACGGAACTTCTTATTGCTGTTTTTCTGATTATTAATTTATTTCTTTGTTGCTGTTATCTTTTTGACCTGTATTCTCGATTCTGTTCTTCCAGAGCAGTTTCTTGGTGTTCTTCAAGCTGTGGTAGGCCATTAGTCTGTGCTTTTCTTTCCTGGTTCTATACTACCTCTTAGAGAATAGAGGTCATATAGATTTTTTAATATTATTTTATATTTGGAGATGCTTGCTTTCCTCATTATTTTAAGGTGTTAAGTAATTGCTCTCGACTTCTACCTATCATAACACAGTTAATGGGCTGGTTTCTTACAAAGGTCAGCCCTTTGAACGGCGTAGTACAGTCAGTCACGGGAATAGAAATGCAGCAAGTTAGTTACCCTGATTTCTCAGCCTAAAGATACTACGTATTTCTAAAACAGCCTCTGACCTGTTAATCAGATTAGTGGAAAGACCTAATCCTCTGAAATACTGATTGCTCCTCAATAGTTTTTTTGTACTCCATACTGCCTGTAGTGTCTTTTACATTCAGCATCCTCTTTTGTCCAGTAACACCCTCAAGTAATTGATTCTTTCCTATGTCCTGTATTCTATCAATGAAAATATTACAAACAACGCACAAAAGGAACCTAAATATGCACTATTAAAACAGAAATCCTATAATGAACAGATAACTTTTGGAATGAATTTGTTATGAATATAAATTTAATATCACCCAAGCTGCATTTTTATTTATGCCTGTATCTTGTAAGTATTTCTTACTTGGCACTGGTGTAAAGACTAATTTATTAACAAGTTTTAGCAGCTATTTCAGTTCCTTTAAGCAGCTTTGGAAGGTGCCTGTGCTTTCTATAGCCAAGTGTTTTTGTTCATGACTAAATTCATGTGTCATTTCATACATTATTTTTATGTATTTTATATATCTATATATAAAGATAAATAGAAAATACTAAAAGTCCAGCAGCTACTTACTTTAACCTGGCAACGTAAAGTTGCCATCTGTATTGTGTGCACCAGTTTGTTAGGAAATCCAGGGACTCTGGAAGAGTTTTAATCCATGCAGTTGGTAGTCTCAAGTGTCAAAACATCTCCATTAGTGGCACACCAACACTTTGCCAAGAAATAAAATGTCAAAAGCCTTACGGCACTTCTGAAACCATCACCAACACCAAAGCAACAAATCTGACACTTGAGATTATCATTGTAGAGGGGAAAAAAACATAACCCTTTTCAAGACCAGCACAACACATGAATCATTTCAGAAACAACTCAATGTTATATGATGCATGCATGATATGCTTATGGATGGAAGACAGGAAGACAGGCTCCAGTAACTAAATATTCATTTTCAAGATCCTGAAAATGCTTTCAAGTGCTCAGAAGCCTGCTGCCGTTCACCTTGTAGGCTGTATGTGTCTATGTATTATACAACATGACTATATTAGCAGCCCAAGGGCAGACTTGAAACTGTCAGTTGAAGGAGTGAATTCCCATCTTAAGGCAAATACACAACTGCTGCTAATATCAGGATTCTCACAAATACACCGCAAGAAAAAGGGGTCAACTGGAGAAGTGAGGTGTGAGAGACAAGGCATAGAGTTATCTGAATAAGATATGCAGTGATAGTTTTGCTCTTGCAAAAAGAGAGAAGAGAGAAGAGTTAGGAATAACCTTCAAAGTAGGAAAGAAGAGAGTATGTAGAGGATGCCTTCAGTATGAAAAATAAATTAGGTTTGACAAATGGAGCGGTTAAGACACTGAAAGATAAGCTCTCTTAATTTGGAAAAAGTTACGAATACTGGGTATATTCTCTAAAAATCATTTCACTCTGCTCCATTAGTAGCAAACATACTTCTGGAAGGTACAGTTAGATTTGTCACAGCTTCAAAGAGTTACCCTCTAGCTTGGGCTCCTCCTTTTTTTACCTTCTCAATGCAGAACTTTCTTGTTTGCATACATCACCGTGCAACTTGTTCTGGTTTTGTTCCTAAATTTCATCCATATGAACACAGCCTAAGAATGAGAGGATATTTATTAAGCAAGAATATCAGCTCAACTGATAGTCTAGCACATGAGGTCAAGCAAGGACTCCATATGGGCTTCTATGGCCAGAGAAGGAGAAAGGAAAAGAAACACCTGGTTTCTGATCTGAAGGAGACTTTCTAAATTCTCAGAGTTGAGAGGAGGTTGGGGGAGCTTATAGCTGAACCACAACACTGTACTAATGAATGCCTTAAAAAATACACAACACAAGGCAGAGGCAGGCACAGACAGTCTGCAATGAAATGTTAAAATGTTCTCTAAACAAGCCCCATAATCATGAATACAGAGCAACAGAGAATTTCATATTTAGACTTATTCAAGTTTTCTGAGTCACAAATTAGCACTTTTAACAGCTTATCTTTTTCCCAATTGACTTTAATCAAGTGTTTCAGAAGCTGGAAAATGTTTTAAGTGAATAGAGCTCTTAAGCAGAGAGCCCAGGGAACAGAACAGCAGCTATTTTGTACTCTTTCAATGTTTTTGATATGCTTTTTTTTTCTTTGGTGTTGCATTTTTATGGTTTTCAATATAAGTGAAGCACCACAGCTGTAGGTTTCACAAATAAAGAAAGAGGTACAGGCAGAAAGAGACCCTTGTGGTGACAAGTTCAAGCAAAAATTTAAAATAATTTTCTTGACAGTGTCAAGTTCATGATCTTTGAAGTGTTCACTTTGCTATGATCTCTAATGCAGTTCACGTAGACAAGAGACTGATATTCTTCAAATGACAGAATCCCTTTGTTTTCCAATATACTGTATGAAAATACAGTGACTTTTACTTTTTAAATAATACCTCAGGACAAACAAAATCAACACACTTCATAATACATGTCTTTAAAGTGTTTTAGCCAAATGGACTCAGGCAACCCTAGTTACGTTTTAAGGCAGACGGTCTTGGAAAATTTTATTAAAGCCTGCCATGAAACAAACATACGCTGTCTATAATCTGCATGACAATGACAGAAGCAAATCGTGGAGAACATTGCATCATAGCAGGCTCATGAAGTATTTGTTCTTATTACCAAATATATTCAGTTCTATCTAAATACGATCTCCTTGACATACTGTCATTAGATCTTTCCCACTGCCTTACAGTGCCTATTTATCATCTCGCACATCCATCTACTGTCCATGCATCACCCACTGTAAAACACTGCTGCCCTCCTCTCCTTCGTTCTGAGCCATAGGCTATATGAAGCCAAAGCCATACGAACCGTCTTTCCCACTTTTGCCTCTAAATGTCTGTACTTCTAACATAAAGTTTCAACAAATGTAATTAATATCAGCAAATAATGGGAAATCAGTGCTTGCTACTGACACATAATGTGAGAGCTCTCAGCCTACTGTTTGCTCGGTATGATGCTATGTAAAGATCCCTCAAACTGAACTAAGCTGATGGGAGCTCTCAGCCTAGGTGCCAATGGGCTGGATCCAAGAAATTGCTCACAGGCTTCTCCATGCACGTTGCTGGCAGTGTCATGACGGCCTGTGCCCTCACTCTCTTTCAAACATGATTCCTCAGAACAGCTGCAAGTGGCAGCACTGGCTGTGCAGGTGGGTGCAGCCAGCTCAGCTGCTGAATGGAGACCTGGGTCTTGCTGCTGTGCTGCTGCTCGCTCTTCCTCCAGCTGCCTCGTGTCAGAAAGAGCAATGCCCATGGGCATCCCGCTCCGACAGCAGAGCTACAGGAAGCCAGTTTACCCAGAGATGCAGGGTTCATCAATGGTGCTCCACATTTTTTTTTCAGAGGCTCTCAGAAGTGGAGTCTGCCACTCAACCTAATACAGATCATCAAAATTTAGGATGAGATGTGACAGTTTTCCAGGTGTGTCTGCATGCTCCTCTGAGTGTGCAATCTCTTTCAGTATTTAACAGGGCAGATCAAGCTCTCCTTGATCCAAGCACCAGCCAAACTCCGTTTGCTCAGATGGTATTTTCCCCAACCAAATTATTCAGGGTTTGGCCTCAGTCTGTCTCCTACAAAAGTAAGAAAATTTAGAAGTCAGGTGACACCACGTTTCCACTCACTTGTTATGCTGCTTGAGCATTACCAGAAAACAACTCCTAAAACTAAGGAACTAATACTGAAAAATCATTATTATTACAAAATAACTGTGTCTTCTAAAACCTTACCTATAAAACTACTTTTGAAAAGGTTACTTTCTCAAAAAATACAATGTCTTTCATTAACTTCTGGGAATAAAAGTAGCTACAGAGCTGACAAGACTAATGACAAGGCAGTTCAATGGAGTGCCCAATGGAGATTAGGTTATCAGAGCTCCAACACTGACTTGAGAAATCCTTTTGAAGTCATTATGATTTAACAATTAATAGATTTGTTTGATAGCTAGATGCAGTCAGATGAAAAAGACATTCAGTTCCAATTACCCATTATTTTGACTGTAACAGATTAACAGCATACTTTGAAGCATTTTTATATCCAAACCAGTATAATTGAAAGTGAAAAAATTCAATTCACCAACTTCACTACGTTTAAAAAAGAATACTGAGTTCTCTTTTAATAACAAATGTGCAAATAATCCTGACTTTGAACTGAAAGGATGAAAGATACAAGTCAAAACCTCCAAATCAGTGATGATCATTTTCTATTTTATCAATTTTAATGCTTACACAATATTACTGTGATGGTTTTCAAATATTTTGTATTACCTGCACTGGTATATATTGAACTAGATAGTAAATGTTCATCCTACTGAAGTCAATGGCAAAAATCTCTTTTCTTTTTGAGGGTTATTCTTTATTAATTGGGTCTCTTGATCCTGACCCTGTTAATTGTTAACAGCAAAGGGATCGAGAGACCCGGGACTGTGCCTGATCTGAGTTACAGCTATTGAATGTGCTCTGAATATTTCATTATAAGACTTAATTTTGCACCAAGAGACAACTTGAAATAGCTATTATTTTTTCTTACCTGTACTTCGTATTGAATGTTTAATGCTTCTCTCACTCCTCCAAAAATGCTTCAAATACACTCCAACTTGTTTTTGAAACTTTTCTTATTTCAGAAAATTTAGAATGGACTGGATATTTCTGTTGCACTTTTCTCTTAAAGTGCCACATTATTAGCTGAGTATTGAACTATGGAGCTTTTAATATTACAATAATTGATGCATTTGAGTCTTCTGCTACGTGCTTTGTATATTTCATTATATTTATTTTTTGGTTTACTGATTTAATTTTCCAAGTGCTTCCCTAGTAAGACTTTTTTTTTTATTAAAAAAGTAGTTTTGTTGATATGTACTTTGATTGGCTGATTATCAAGCAAGTCTTAATTAACTTTTATCCGAGTTCAACTACTAAAAGCTAATTTTCCATGGCCTTCAACAGAAGCTGCAACTTCATTTTTTCCCCATACAGACCTTGAGAATTACTTTGGTGAATGAGTATGTGCTTTCAAGGAGAAAGAATATGATCTGTATATTTGTAGTGGACAGTTTTTCAGAACCATCATAAGTATCTGGTAATACAAAGCTGTATAAAAATCAGTGTAGGCTGAAAATAATGTCCTATTTGGCAAGATGTAGAAGATGTGGAGTTAAAACCACAAATTTTCAGATTTTGGAATTGGTTTCCATTAATTGAAATACATTTTTGATTACTTTGTTATTTGTCAACTTAATTATTTTTATATTTTTCTGAGTCAGTCACAACAGCTAACCAATTCCCTTGAAAGGTAAAAGTTGGTCTTTTTTCATAAATTTGTTTGCCTCAGCTTTCAAATCTTATAGAAACATTAAATATTTCAACACACGACAATAAAATCAGAAGTGGCAGTTTGAAATATTTATTCTAAAATAATCAAAAGAATTCTTTGATGCATACCTCAATAATTATTTAGTACATTTTACTCTTATAAATACATTTCTTTGCCTTACAGATGCAATGAAAAGCTCTTAAAAGATATTTCAAATGAATAATTCAAACAATGACTGACAATATAATTGTTTATATTTTTTCATGTTGGCACATTCACTTTATTCCTTCAGTTTATAAACCAAGTTATCACTCTCTGTGATATTTATAAAAATTGAATAAATAAAAGAAACTTTGTAAAGATGTCTTGTCAGTTTTTTTACAATGTATTTGCTAATCTGCTCCCATTATTTTAGTTCTTTAGTTGAGAGTTTCTGGTACCACTTGTATACCACCTTTGGTGGGATTTTAGCTATACTAAGAAAATGCATAAGCACTGGCAATTAAATTCCTTATCAATTTTCTGCAGCTTATTAAGTTGTTTTATTGTAAAGGAAGATTAGTGTCTTCAGTAGAAGCAGGAAAATACCTAAGCAGGAGTCCATGGATTAAAGCTGTGATATCTTGTACAAACCCATCTTCTGAATGAATTCTTAAAGAGATAGAATCAAATTGAAGTGGGAATGTAAGGAAATTAAATAAAAGTATATATAAAAAAACCACAATCTGAACAAGAATTAAAATACTAACAGGGAATTGGAAAATTTTTCATATGCATGGAAGAATCTCTTAAGGAATGAACTAGGTATCTTGTGAAGGAAAACCATCTTGTAAAAAAAAATCTTAATAAATCCATAAAAAGCAGGACAGTGATAAAGCTCCAAAGAGAGGTTACAAACTCACTAAGAATAATAATCTGCTTGGGGCAAACCAAAAAGATATAGGCAGATATAAGAACAAAACAAACAGCAATAGCAAAGGAGCAGCTAGGAAATGGAGACCAAGACACAGAATTATGGCTCTAGAAGGACAGAAAGGACTTTGAAGTTACGAGCTTGGCAGCAGCAGCACCAGCTCATATAAAAAAGGAAATATGGGTGGAGGTGCTTTCATGTGAGCAAAAGTAGCCTCTCCTTTTATCCTTATTTCCCTGTATTGTATTAATGGCTACGGACCGCATTCCGTTCAGACTGAAGCGTGTTTCCCAAGCTGGGGATGCAGCACACAGCTCCCTTAATGTACTTCTCACAAAGCTCATCCTACCAGTGCTATTCCTGACATTATATCTGAAATTACATTTTTACTTTCTAAGTACTCGAGCTTCCCACAGCTATCCCACAGCACAACATCGGATTTGAGAAAAATGAAGGCTAGCTTAGCTAGTATGTGTGTAAAGCAGTGCAGGCATCCAACACAAAAGATGTGAAGTTATGTACTCATGTTACTCAGAACCTAAAATTAAGATTCAGATTTGACCACTGTAATCACTAAGTGGAAGTTTGAATTAGATAATATCTGAGAGAGGATATTGAGAGAGGCATTTAACAGTTATTGAGTCAACTGTCAGAACGTTGCCACTTGCCTAAAAAAATTCAACAAGTATTTCTGAGGGTACATTTTGTAAACAAAAGCATCAACTTGGAAAAACAGAGCCTAAGAAATGCTTAACTCATTAACTATTGGGAGACAATGTCATACATTATGGCTGTGAGGAAGCTGAACGAACAGTTGAATTTCAGAAAATCAATTATGATTAAAGCAGGATGAAGTTTTAAAGCGCGGGGGAAAAAAACCAACCAAAAATATTCTCCTGGGATCAATGCCACCTTCTCAATTTTCTGCCAGACAGTTATGTTTAAAAATATTTTGTTCAGAATTCAGACATCTGCTTTACTATGTGTTTGTTTTCCGGTTTTGTGGTAGAGGGGCTGGCAAGGGAAGAGGTCTGCTGTTTAAAATTCTGGGCTGCCTCCGTCTTCTTTGTTTTCAATTTATTAACTTATTTAACTGATTGAGAAATATATTTAAAAATTTGCTAAGGTCTCACTGTAATTCCAAATAAAATTAAGTATGTGCTTAAGTACTTAATGGAATGAAAGGAACAGTCACTTTACTATTTGGTTTTTTGTTTACTATAGACTTGTACCAAACAGAGTTCATTGCTTTTCAAAAGAAATACATAGAAAACTTTGTTAATTCAATTAAGGAGCTGAAAGCACACAATAAGGCAAGGCAAAAAACATCATCCACAAAATATGTGATTTTTTTCTTTTCATTGCAGCAGCACTCCAAGGCAAAAGGACACATGGGCAAAGGGTGGCTACCATTTATAGTACCGCTGCATTCTGGAGGAAAGCCTTTTAGACTGTCTTGAGTTCTGAGAGAAAGTAAGTTCAAAGGGCAGAAGGTTGCTTAAATTGATCTCTAACAACTAACACAGGAAAGGAGGAATGTACTGGAGAAAGGGAGAAGTCAAAACAAATCTAAATCAGAGGGATTTATATGTTGGTAGCAAACAAAGCTGCCATAAAACCTTGCCTAGTAAGGGTATTAATATAAGTGCATATTGCTCTGTTGGGGAGGAACATGTTCCTCTCTTAAAAGCTAAGAACTTCACAGCATTTTTATGTTCTCCTGCTCTCATAAATGATGCTTTGTAGCATCGATTCTGTCAACACTGTTGCTAATCCTGAAATTTTCTGACATTTTCCATTTTGTAAAATAAAAAAGAGTTTAAAATTTTTAGCTTTGACCTTGACATAATGAACTGATGGATCACAGCAGGAAAATGGAGATAGTATGATCATATTTGTTCCAATCTTTCCTTCTAGTGCTATCAAACCTGCAGATTAAATTATGGGTTTTATCAGAGATGTCTGGAAAATGGATATTCTTTTTTTTTTTTTTTTTTTTTTTTTGGGGGGGGGGGGGGGGGGCGGAATCTCACGTACAAATGTTTCACATTATATGGGGGCAAAAGTCCAAATATACAATAATCCAGGAAGAGTTTCCAGAAGAAAATGCATTTAGGCACAAACAACTGGGTGCATTTTTGTTCAGCTTGCCCAATTTAACCACCTCCCCACAATCTAAGTGAATATCCAATTTAAGATCCAGAGAATGTTCTCTGCTGTTATGAAAAAAGCAAGTTGTTATGCTGTCTTCTGGATAGGCAAGAGCTTGGTACATTTAATACTTAGAACTTGTTTCCTACTATTGCTAAGCCAAGTCTCGTATTAGCTTTGATGCACTAGAGCAAGTCCTGCATTGCCAGAAATCTGGGTGACCCAGGAGTGCTTAGGTAGATAACACTTCTCACCAAAAAAATAATAATCCAGGTAGAAAAAATTTAGAATAAAATATTGAGATATTAAAATGCATACAGTACTAAGAATCGTCTACTTTGTGTGATTCAGGGACCAATCAAGTCTGATGATAGTCAAAAGGCAGAGGCGAAATAGTTTATTTTCTCTTCTTTAATCCCTCTCCTACTAGTAAAAGCACATCATAAAAAGAGCAATGACATATAAAAACTTTAACTGAAATCATAAAATGCACAGATGTGATACAGACACTCTTGCTTCTGCCTTATATTAGTTAAAACAAATGTTGTGGCTGGTATTGTAAGACCTATGATCAATCAATCAACTTGGCTGACAGCATCACTTCATATAATGGGATCAGTTAGTTACGTTATATATGTCTCTTCTTTGGACAATTTCAATAAAAAGGTGTAAGAATTGAGGACTGGAAACAAGTTTCTTAATTTGCATATAATATTGTTTTATCATCATCTTACTACACATTCTCTTCTTGTTCTGTCTTTACTCCCTACTCCTTAGAAGAACATCTCAGAAGGGGTTTATGGGCTGAAATTTAAACTTCTATTACTCTTTAACATATACCATACTGCCTTCACACTTTATACAGACTGAGAACAGTCATGGCCAACACTTCGACAGAGCAACCAGGCAGCCAGTCTGCCTCATCCAGGCTTAAAAGAAGGTGAGGAACCTAACCTGTGTCTGGGTTAGCATCCTTTCTAACACTATGACAAGCAGTTAGTAACTGACAGCATAATTTATTCTTTCAAGGCAAGATCAGGAACCATAGCAATGGCAAATGAAAACCCATTATCTTGTGGGATCTCTACTGCATCTGGTAGCATAGCTCACATGTAAATTGGTCATGACCCAAGTGCTGTTAGAGTAATTGAAAAAGGTTTTGCAGGGATGTTGATGGACTCGTATTTCACTTATAAAAAGGCCTTCCCAAATCACTCTGGCCATGAATATCTATTCCCAGTGGGTTTCCACAGGAAAGAAAAAGGGAATGCTGAAGGTAAAAGGGACTGAATGACAAGAAACAGAGTGGGGAAGGACAAGAGCTGAGCAACTGCAAGGTAGAAAAAAAGGAGGTACTACAGGCTAAAAAGGTAGGAAGGAGCTAAGAAAAGTAGCATTTAGCAGAGACAGCTGGCTAGTAAGGATGTAACTGGAAATGAGATGGTTGAAAAGGTTTGAAGATTCGTATTGTCATTTTAGCCATTTCAAGTTCTTCCATGGGTTTCTTGATACCAAAACCTAATCTGAAGGATTAAATCTTGACTTGTTAACATAGACCTTCTGTCTTTGTTTCTGCATGAGACGACTTGGCTCTTTCAAATCATATTAGATAGGTAGATGTTTATAGATCCTGCATGTGTGAAAAGAAATACATGTGACTTACCCATTTTAGGTCAGGCATCCTATCTCAGTCCATCACCTGCTCCCTCTAGCAAGGTGAAAGGAATGCCCTTCAATTCAGTAGGAAGCTCGGCACACAGAGCTGAAGGTTGGCAAAAAGTCTGAACAGATGAAAGAGGTATCAGCATTACAAGTAAAACCCTCCAGAGATGTCTTCCACAAAAATGATCATAACCTTCTGACACATTATCAAGGCTGAGGTTATATGTAAGTTCCTTTCATGAAGAAATCTATAGAATCAGAAAACTGAAACAAAGCAAGGATCTTAAAGACATTTGTCCACTCTCCCACCTCTTCAGACAAGCCCAAGGGCAAGACTGCAAAAGGCTGACAGTGGTGGTTTCAATGTTGCTTATCTTCAGCATGATCCATATTGACAGTTTTAACTTAAATCTACTGCTTTGTCTTCCAAAGAGGGACAAGTGCTTTTAATAAATCTCTTCCTGCACCCTGTGTTAGCACTTCATTTTCTCTAAACTGAGTAAAGCATCCATCCTGATTTAACAGACATCTGGGAGAGACAGGGGCAACAACATTGGTCCTAAAATCTTCAGGACTGCTCCAGAATACCTTGTAGCAAATGTCTTGGGTCAGTAGTTTACATTCAGAACAAAGATAGTTTTTTTCATGTTGCATACTAGCTTCTTTGTGTCTAAGTCAAATGTTATTGGAGTCAAAGAAAATGACCCAGACTGACCTTTTCCCTGTCAAAGGTGGCTGCTTTCCCACACTTCACAAGCTTCATATTTCTTTCTGGTTGCTAGATGCCAACTAGTAAGTGAAGCTTGAGGAAGAGAATTCAAAACAGGTATGTCCACCTGCATTTTCCCAATGAGACTGGATGGGAAAAACAATTGTTTAGAGTCGTCATATTCCATTTGTTAAAAAATAGTATCCAGTGTAATGAAAATCCTTGAGAACTATTTACCTTTAAAATATATTCTAAGTAAATTCAATGTCCCACAAAAGGAAATTGTGCAACTACATCATGAACATGAGGTAGACAACCACATTGTGTTGTAAACAGCCATGTCAGTGGAAAAAGGCTGTTTGCTTATTTTTATTTTCCCTCTAAAATTGTAACTGTCATGTAAACCCTTTAGTGAGAAGATCAGAGCTAGTCACTAAAGTGCTAGTCAGAAATGCCAGGCACTGCAGAAACCAGAATTTTAATTTGAGTTTTGAATAGAATGAAGCCTTAACATAGCTCTCAAGCTATTTAAATGTGGAAAAAATTAACTGAATGAATGAAAGAAAATAACACAGCTGTTGACTATTTAAAAAGGAAGAGCGAGACTGAGTTTTTGTAAGTTCAAACAGGGATGTTCAGAAATAAGTTCTTATAAACTATGCAAAATCATATGTTTTACAAATATACAACTGTATATCTATTTATCTCTCCAGAACAAGGCTTTGACAGTAATTAATCATGATAAAGGTTCCTCCAAGATAACTCAAAAATATTTAACTCTGAAGGAGCCTGCAAATGTTTGGTTATGTTCATATATATATATATATTTATTTATTTATTTACACACACACATTTGAAAGTAATTGACTGCAAAGTTCATTTAGAAGCATCTCTTCTTTCCATACAGTATTTATCTTCACCAAATTATTCTGTAGCATCTGGGATGACTAATTTAGGCAAAGAAAATTTCCAGCTAAAACCAACATCCAACTTTTTTATAGCTTTTGGACTCCAACAACATAATAGCTACTCAGAGAGTATACACAGACTGCTCCACCCTCATGCCGGGCTGACTTGCAGCAGCTGTCCAACATATGTCTCTAAGTTCTTGAGTAGTTTATTTTGCCATCAGAGCATTACAAAATGTAAAGGTTTTCCTTTGCAGGCAAAAGATTTAAGTGGGTCAGGATCAGCATGTTAACCTGAGCTTCCTAGCATCCTGCACACTTACAATTCTACCTCCCTGAAGAAATATTTCCCTTTTTGTACAGAACCCCAGCATTGCTCTGCAGAATTCATCTGACATCTAATTTTTTAAAAGAGAGAGAAAAAAAGTAAAAAAGGGCTTATAATAAACTCAGAAGCCATTCAGGCACTGATAAAACTGAAAGGCCAACTGACAGTTATGCATCTGTCCCTACATTCCTACTAGCTGTCCCTTTTCCCACTACTGCCAAAAGTATTGGATAATGCAGCACCTTTCATTCTAATAATATGCGTAATAGATCTCTTTGCTTCATATTTTCAGAGCTTGTATAGGTCTGCTTATCTTCTGTAAGCCAAATAATTTCTTTTCATGATAAACCCTCCAGGGCTTTGCTTGGGATTTTTTGATTAAAAGAACTTACTTTTGATAGGTTTGTAAAAGTATTTTCATTTCTTGAATGTTCCACTTACTCCCTTACAGGAGTGGCCCCACAAGATTCTTTAGTGGTAAACAGCTGGGCTAAGTCCACACTAGATCAGCTAAAAGATGAGGAATGAAGAAGAAACTAAACTGCTAAAGTTAAGTCTCTGCTGCTGCCCCAAGACCGAAGTGCAACCAGTCCCTTTCCGGGCACAGGTTCTTGCTAGTCCATTGTCCAGGAACGAAATCAGGACCACATTTGCTGCCTGTCAGCCCAGGACTGCACTTTCTTTTCCTGTGGCTGGAGCCCACATTAACTCACCTTGAAGATGTTAACTCGTCTCTTCTCCAACAAAGCAGGGGAGCATTACTTAGGAACCTCCCAAACTAAATGAGACATCTACCCCTTCTTCCATTCACCTTCCACAGCTACGACTATTTAATGCACAGTTCTTTTTATTAAAACCTGAGCACATTTTGAATTCCACCCCGAATGTATTTATCCTTGCCAGTGTTTTTAAACCTATTCAACTTGTAGAATGCTCCAAGATATCACAGCTTGAAGAGCCCAGGTTCCTGTTTTAGACTCTCATTCCTACAGTATTAAGTCTAATCATTTCCAGTACCACCAACTTAATAGGCTGCAAAAACTTGATAAGACAATGTAATTGCCAGGTTTTATGTATATTCTTAAAATAGCTATGTTTCTCATAGAGGTTGTACAGGATATAAATGTTAGCAGAAACAATTAAAGAACTGAAACAATAGAAGCAGATTAGAGAATTATAGCATGCAAAACCTGTGAAAAATCCCAAACAAAATGTCCTTATTCCTTGTCTTGCATAAACAATAATTTCAGATACTGGAACAATTTACTCAAAACCAGAAAATCTCATTCACTATGAATTATGAAGATAATATTTACTAGTGCTACAAGAAAAATATGTATAAAGAATCTTGTTCAGGTAATTGAAGCTCCTGAAAGGAATGAACCTTATCTTAAACATTTCAGGTATTCAAGCCAGTGGAAAAATACAGTCATTTACTTATTCCAAATATTGGTGTTCAACACATCACCAGTTAAAAGGCACAATCTTTATTGTAAGTTATTTCCATCCCCGGTGTTAACACCTTACACAAGACAAGACACCGCCTGCTTGTGTTAAAGCCCCAGCCTTCTAAATCTAGTGCTGTGATTCTGTCTGTAGCAGGTCAAACAGCAACTTATTATTTCAAGTATATCAGAATTAGCCTCAAAGAAAATGCATGGTAGCACTCTCTCATCTACTATTCAAATATCTTTAGGCCTCACTTGCAGACACCTTTTGGCAGATGTTCCCCTATTTTATCCAAAGCCAAAAAAGGTCAGCTCCCTTTAGTAACACAACTGTAAAAACACAAATAGGATTACAGAACAGTAATCCTCTAACCTTGACTGCTAAAGTGTATTTTCTTCTACATATCTCTTGATCGCATTTTAACATATGCTTTGTAACAATATCGTCAGGAAGTATTGTAGTTAACTGTTCTATTATGCATCACATTAAAAAGACAGCAAGGTTTTCTCAGGGAAACAAAGGGTGAAAAAAAAAGGATTTGTAGCAAAGTGGT
Source organism: Falco cherrug (assembly GCF_023634085.1). Taxonomy (NCBI): domain Eukaryota; kingdom Metazoa; phylum Chordata; class Aves; order Falconiformes; family Falconidae; genus Falco; species Falco cherrug. The sequence continues at coordinate 13,373,211 of NC_073710.1, read as the reverse complement.
TTGGAAGACACTAGATTAATCTTACACTCTAATCAATCTGCAAGTGAAAAGATACTTGGCTCAATCTGTCAGCAAAATCAGACAGATATCTGATCAACTCTATGGAAATCCTTTTATGAACTCAAGCTATGATGAATACTATAACCTTACTTGAAGAAATGGCATGCCTTGTACTCATATGCATGGTAATAGGGATGAAATTTGAAGTCTGAATACCTGATCAAGGCACTTCTTTGTTTCATGAAAGGAATCACTCCATTAAATGTTTAGGCAAAGGATGGGAGGATGAGACCTCTGAAATAATGATCCTGGGAACTCCTCATAACAGAAAATTTCTACATTACATGACTAGACAAATTCAAAATATCTGCTCAGTGCAATAAATCTGAATGAGAAGAAAAATTACCAAATTAGAAGGAGATTTCTGACCAATATTCTTGCAGATTTCCTGCAATATAAATTTATGCTGTTGGGATAATCAACATAAAATATTATGCATGTAAGTGCAGCAAAGGACAAAGCAAATGGAACTACTTTATAGCTCTCTATGCTCACCTGAAAGTCCAGGTCAACATTAAATTTTTCTAGTACATTTGATAATCAGACCCTTCATTACCTTATGCCTCCAACTGCTATATTATAGGGTACTATAATAGGGTAACCTGATACATTAAGGATGTTAAGCTTTTATTCCAATCACATCCAGAGGTTGCAAACCAGCTGCTTCTTAAAAAAACTCAAGCTGTACGTGGAATGACAATACTGCAGCCAAAGCTAGGGTTCAGTTCTATCCCTGTTAACTTTTACTATCAAGTTTGGATACTGTTGAAATCTATTAAAAAGCATCATGAAAAGCAGCAGTCTAGCTGCATGTCTCATTCAAATCCCAAATGGGCTTTCCAGTCTATGCTTTGCTCAGTGGTCCTGCAGTTACTATGGTACCGAATCCCAAGCATTCTCATTTCAAGCTGTCTCAGGTTAGTCCCTCCTGTAGCTGCACTACAAAGTGGGGCAGTGTAACAACAGGGAGCTTCACCGGTTTTCTCTTTGAATAATGACATTCCTTCTCTGTAGGAGGGGAAAGCTGGCCCTGAGCCACCACAGAGGGGTGTGAGGACTCCTGTGGATGCTGCCCTGCCTCGCTCCTCTGAGCGCCCACCTCTTGCAGAAGTGGCAGCCTAACCGAGCACAAAGGCACGACAATGAGGTTGTTTCCTCCACTTCAACCACAGCCTAGATGTGCTGCGTTCTGGCAAAGTAGTCATTCACTTTGCATTTGACAATTCTGCTTTTAGCTGGAAGCTAAAAGTTCAAAAGACTGCACACAAGCAGAAAGCAGAGGGAGGAAAAGCAGAAGGATATTTAAAAAGCCACGGCAATAGAGTTTAAGATAAAGGCTGAGGACATTCTTTCGCATGAAGAACAAGGACATAGTTTTCCACACTAAATCCATATGCTAAACATACAAGTCATTTGGGAATTAAACCTCACAGAGTGCTCGGGTACTTTAGTGGAGAATGCTCATTGACTCCAGGGCAAGGTTTTGTCTTAGTTTTGTTGAACGACAATGTTAAAAGCCCGACACGAAGAATATTTCGTCAGATGATGTCAATCCCTTGGCTTAGTTTATATTGGAAACTGGGCAAAGAGGGTATTCTAGGGAAATACCACGTTCTTTGAATATTAGGAGGTTCTGGAAGCTCACTGAGACACACAAGAGCGCAAGCACCTGCTGTGCTTTTCCTGAAAACTTGTCATTTCCCACATGGAAAAAGGAGACAGACAGAGGGAGGGGAGGTGTTGAGTCCTAGTGTGGGTAGTTGTATTGCTGACATTCAGCAACAGTAGGCTGACTTTCAATGCTGAAAATGAGCCAGAAAGTCTCAGAAGGAAGTTTGCGGTATCTGAGAAACACTGCAAAGAGAGAAGCTAAAATATTAAGCAGAGCAACACAGCAATTGCTATTTAATTGACAAGCAGATACTGAGTTTGGAACAAGGTAACTATGGGAACTTCCATTTCTAAGAGACATTTGCAAGTCAAGGCCATGGCCCACTGTTCAGTACTTTCATGAAAATTTGTAGACCAGATGCTCAGCTTGTGTGCTGACTTGGTTCTAAGTGAATCTGTCTTGATTTACACCATCCAAGAGTGTAGCCTTAGCACATTATTAGATTTGCAGAGATAAAAGATATATGCCACAGTGTTAGAAATAAGTCAGTTTATAAAAGTTAAAATGAATAAATAAATCCAATTTCAGCGCAGCTCCTGATCTCTGAAGAATATTACAGCTACAGTGATTATGATGGCAAGTAATGATAAAACATGCCAGCAAACACAACAGACATATCTAAGACTACAAAACAAAAATTCTGTCATTAAAGTTCCCCCGTTCCATTTTGATGCTATCTATTCATGTCTAAACAAGTGCTCTGGGAAACAATGATACCCAAAAGGCCTCTCCATCTAGGAACGTGTGACACAAAATGAGCCAAAATCTTCATGACCAATTTTTCAGTTCCAGTACTGAAATTTCTATTCCCAGTGCCAGAGAGACATGCTTACTACAGCTAAGCAGTCTGTTGTCCATCACTTCAAATACAGCTTCACAGGTATTAAAAATCCACTACTGTTGTTTAGTTTCAAGGCATAATTGACAAAGATTTGTATTTGGGTACAGCCCAAATGAGTGGCATTTCTCTTAGTTCGATCTAGACTGACTTATTGTAACAACTTTCTTTTCTTTGTTTCAGTTATGTGCAGGCTGTTCTATCCATTGTTCACTGTAGACCCTATTCCTGATGCGCGAGCAAAGGTTTCTGAAAAATATCAGTGGAGAACTGAACAGAAAAACCTGACAGAATGTAAGATTTTGAAAGCCACATCTTCCTTGACTCTAAGGATGCTGCTAGATAAAAACTAGAAAGGGAAAAGTATCTTTTTTTCTAGCTAGATAAAAACTAGAAAGGAAAGAGTTCTTTTTTTCTAATCTAGCTGGTAAGAAAATACATACGCATCTGGTGATTGTAGACATTACAACAGTAACATGGGGTTCCACTGAATTTAACAAGAGAGAGAGAAATAAATCTTTTACTCATTTAAAGAAAGGCACACATAAAGCTGTATCTTATTGAAGTCTATCACCTACAGCTTATGGCTTCCCTCCTCCCCCAAATAAATTTTGGGCTCTTTCTTGCCGAACAGTGGCCATTGTCACAAGAACTCTGCATTAATATTCTTACTGTAAAGGCACAACTGTTCTAACAGAGAGCTTGAAGCAGAATAACTCTTATCTGCAAAAGAGAATATCATTATGGGCTCCAATAAGAATGAATTAGATGGAAGGATATTGAAGAAAGAACAGAAAACAGCTGCAAAAAGATAAATAATTTACACAGAATTCCATCTAGGAGCACAAAAATCTTTTTTAAAGTCACATTCTTTTAAGCCATTGATTTCTGAAAAGAAACAAAGAGGTGCTGAAAGATAAATGACAGTCTAAAACTACACACAGTGCACTTAGCAAAATAAGGGAAGAGTAAGGAATATAAACAGTACACAAAAGATGCTAAAACCAACAGACTCATCTAAGCCATATTTATTGGCATTAGTTTTTCTTCAAAAAATGTACAATTGCTCTTTTATCATAAGCACTTCACATTAATCCAAGCTGTATTTTGGGAGTTTGTTGTGTATGTGCCAACTTTCATGTAAGTGAGACATGATTATTAGGCTTTTAAATAAAATATGTGAAACTCAAAAGATGGTCGAGATCATTTGTGCATTTTAATTGAATGACTACTAGGAAAAAAAAGGTATTTTTATCACATCACATCTTAATAGAGCCTCTGGATTAAATACTAATTAATTTGCCACCAAAGTTTGCTGTTAATCAGTTGCATGTCAGCATACATTTTGAGTGACATTTAAATTATAAAGTATAGTGGAATTATCTCCAGTCTTGCAAATTACCTCTTTATAAAAGTCAAAGTAAACACCATGCGCTCACTAGAGGTATCATTAGTGTCCTATTTACTCTCTGCATATTTCTTTGGATTATAGGTTGTCTCAGTCCATACATATAACACTTAGATTGCCTTAGAAAAAAGGAGTTGCAAGTTTTAAGGCTGACCTTTGAATATCCAACCTCCAATGCCCAACCTCATTAACAAATGTCCCATTAGGTTTGTGTAGCCGTGTTTCTCCACAGCAGAGACTAAACTGAGCCTCCCATAGAGCCCTGAAAAAGCTGATGATCATCAGTACACTGGCCTTGACTCAAGCTCTTAGAAATTGTCTAAAAACTACAGGAAATTACCATCTCCAGTTGGGAGATGTATGAGTTGAGTAGAAGCTCACTTTCTATCTTACACCTGTATGAAACATGTCCATCTATAGTAGAACAATTGTCATCAACTGTAGAACAATATATGAAAACAGATGGACTGCTGGGTGGATGAAGCAATTAAAAGAAATAATTGACGTAGTATCTGTAACAGTATCACTGTAACTGTGGTTTTATATTAAAAAAAAGTAACAAAAACAATTCAGTAAATGAGGAAACCGCTGTCTTGAAAGAGGAATAACTGGGACAAGGAATCAGAGAATTAGTTTTTAGCTTTCCTCATTTGTGAACAGTCTATTAGCATTTTATAAAAATTATAATTGAAGTGTCAGCTCCTTTATGTAATGTAAACTAAGGAAGAAGGTTGTATAAGGGGATTGAATTATCAGGCTGATTAAAAAGCTATTGAGACTCAGTGTGTATCATATATATAACCATATATGACAAATGCATCCATTAAAACAGAACTTCACAGAACTTCAACATAAGAGATAAAGAAGGTCTTCAGAGCAAAATTTAAAATTTGTCACAGCACAGGAGAAATAAAATCATAATTTCTAGTGAGATGCACAGATTCCAATGGCCTCAAATTTGTCTAAAATCCAAAGCCAAAATGTGGAAAAATCTTGATGAATGACTCTCAAAGCCTTGACAAATCCTTATTTTTTAGTACAATTAAGAAGAAAGCAATGATGTAATATTAGTTCTAAATTATAATTTTGGTCTCATAGTCACATTTTCCAAGGATCTTGAACTTGGCCACTGATCTCAAACCAACAACTGATTCTAGGTACAGATTTAGGGGTTAGTCAAGTGCAATCACAGGGGAAAGGAAAATGTCTCAAGAAGACAAAAAAACCCCCAACCTCCTGAGCATCCACATATGTATGAGATATTTTTCATTTACCATTGCAACTCTTTATATGTAAAACTTCACCATGATGGAGCAAAAATATCAGTTCTGGAGGAAAGCATGTTGTATGCAGTGTCTTTTTCCTTCTTCTTACCTAATTCATGTAACCTTTACAGAACCCACAGACACCCAACCACTTGGAATTTGTGCAGAGGGTTCTTGTGCAGTAGACTCACCTTATTCCTTCTCTTTTGTCTCCACCATCACGGCTCAGCAGAAAGAATTGTTCTTATACATAGGTGGGAGAGTGAGATAGTTACCAAGGAAACAGGCTTAGTTTGACAGAGATTTGGAAACCCAAACCCAGCTGGAGATGGGAAATCTGAGTATCCTCCCCCAGAAAGCACTTGAAAACTAGATGCAATCTGGTACTAATTAAAACCCAGTTAACTCTTACCTTTCTTCCCATTGTGAATCCACCTTTCATTTTACTTATCTACTTTGTCGTAATTCTTTTCTTTGGCTAAGTGGATTCTAAGAGAACAGTAACGAACACTCCTGACAGCCAGCATCTAAAAAGAACACACAGATATATCTTTCTATTTAGAAGGACGATTACTCTTCTGTATTCAGGTGAGGAAAGTCTGAGTTGTGCCCTTAGGTACACATGTGGGACTCTTACTTTAAATGAAATTCAATCAACATAACCAAGACCAGAATTCCTCCTAAGGCTGGAACTCAGTCCACAGTTCAGTACAGTACAGACATGCCATTGATTACTTGGAGAGGCGCTATAAAAATGATTCAAAGCACCAGGACAGATCCTGAGCTGGTGTAAATCAGTGGCAGTCCCACTGATTTACTCCTAGCCAGAGGAGAGCTAATCTAATTTACACAAGCTAAGGATCTGAGGCCATCACATTTGAAGAAGTGAGTAGTGGAAAATGATATTGAACAGAGGAGATATATCAGTGGAATGTAAATATAACAACAAAACAAGGATAGTGAGGAACTGTTTGAGGTGGTTAGAGGTGAAAAGTCCTAGAGTCCAAGAATAATGGCCATGAGCTAGACACGAGAAGATCCACAGCTGAGTAAAGATGTATTTTAAAGAATGGACTTAAAAGAATCTTTTCCTCAGAGAAAGCACAAATTAATAGTATCTCCAGATGCTTTCCCTAGAAAGTTACAATTGAATCTGAATTTTACCTTAACTTGAATTACTCAAGTTTAAAAGTGGTCATAGCTGTGTTTCATGTGGAAATCCACGACTAGAATTCCGCCTTTACAGAGGGACAGCAGAAAAAAACCCAGCATTATGTACTTGGAAATATACACCAGAAAATTAAGGATGGGTTTTTTTCAGGCCAAGATTCTGTGATTTTTTTATCATACTGAGATACAAGAAAGACTGTGGAAGTTCCAAGAAAATTCACTGTTGCAAATGAATAACCAGCACATTTCATGGTTTAATAATTTTTTGCCATATTTCAGGAAAAAGAGGTGGTGTAATGAGAGAAGAACGGAGCCATAGCTTTGGTGCAGTGAAACTTTCCCAGATGAATTCACAAACAGCCTTTCTAAAATAATTTTGAGCATCACAATTCTACATTTCAGATAATAGCAGATGAAATCTATAAAGGCTTCTAAGCTAAAACCTCAAGGAAAACAAACAACAAATTGGTATCATGGCAAAGCAAATTAAATTTAATTATTTAAACAGCTGCAATTGTCTTGAAAAGGAACTCTGGCTAAACCTTCTGGGATTTTGGTAACATATTATCAAGGTTGTTGAAAATGAAGGTTGTTGTCAGTAACTGTAGTTAACTGACGAATGAATTATGCATAATGCCTCCAAGGGATGCCCAAGCCTTGGGCAGAGTAAGCTTGTCCTCTCACACACCCCTGACCCACCCTCCCCATTGCAGGAGGAGTTCAGCTTGAGCCAGTGTGGGCAGGCTTCATGAGCTACCAGCTGATGATGCTCAAAGATCCAAAGGAAGATTTTTCCAACAGTCAGATCACAGCACCACACGCTCCCTGCCACAGGGAATGTACCACATGAAGCACATATACTTTGTTAATCCCCTTTTCACTAGTGAGCAACTTCAGCAGTCACCCTGGACGTGAGGTCTAGCAAGCACTTTTTTGAACCTGCAAGGGGACTATGTTCTGTGGAGCTGCCCTGTTTCAGCCACAAGATATCGTTCCCCTTGAGAAATAACGATAACATCAAATCTGAATTTTCTATGATGCACAATTTAAACCATCTAGGTGATGACTTAGAGGATGCTTTTTGTACCACTGAGTTCTGAGTCTAAACTCTCTAGATTTATCTAGTCTCCAGCTATCCAAGACAAATCATTTTCTTCTTTAGAAGCCTGGGATTTAGAAAAAATAATAATCAGATTACTAATAATCATTCTTAATAATTATAATAACTATAGATATACATAGTATTTTTCTATTATTTCTCCCCTAGCATTCTGGCAATTCTACGAACATTACTTAAAAGTGTGAAGAAGCCAAGTATTATGCAGAGTGTGGTTCTTTGGTTCCTCTGAAACTCTTTATTTAGACTGTTGAGTGGTAAAGGGAGATGGAAGAACAGATCTGCATTCCCAACGCCCATCTGACATTTAGCTCATCAGCTACCCATTGCTGGTGGATTCCAGGAATGAGAAGGAACTTAAGACAGGGAGACCAGAAGCTCTACTGGTATATATAGCAGCAAAGCCTAAACTACAACTTTCTACTTGATCCTCTTGTTTTTAATTACTGACTTCCTATGACAATGTTTGTATTTTATCTTTTCTCTGTTCAAACACTTGCAGGTCACTTGCAGCTGGTTAGAGGAGACTATTAAAATAAAAGGCCTATTTAAGTTGAATAGCATACTATATTTTTTTACAGTGTCAGATGCTGTTTCTCCTATTTCTGGATTTCCTTTCTTGTCAGTTATTAGTCTGAGTCATATAATAGTGATATTTTCACATATCTATAAAGCTATCTATTAATGTATACTCTTATATTATTATTACAGTTCTACAGGTTGGTTTGATAAATATAGAAGACATTATCTTCAGTTTTTTTCCAAAAGAGTGGCTTGGGTTATTTCTAGTCAGATTTTGTATTTTGTTTATGGCTTTATGAGCAGGAAGATAATTTTAAGAGGGGTAACTCTCAACAACTGGAACAGAGGACTGGAAAAATACGGGGTTTATTTTTTAAAAAAAAACAACCTTTCTCTAGAAGCCCAGGCCCAGCAGGCTGTACTTCAGTAAACTGAGGCCTGCTTCCATGTATAGCTCAGTAAGTGAATCACATAGAAATAACCCCCTTGGCCCTGTTCCTAAAAGTCAGAGCAACAGCTGACCTATCCATCTTTCTAGTTCTGCACATGACTTTCACAGAGAGGTCATTATTACTGCTTAACAATTTCTTCCCCTTGGAGGTGTTTTTTGACTGAATTGAAAAGGTGCAAGGAATTTGGTTTGTGATCGACCCAAAAGGCTTATTTTCCTCTTCCTGAAAACCAGTGAGGAGGTCTAGAGGTACTATAGAAAAAGTCTTCTACGAGGCGTCAATAGGAAGCTTTCAGGGTATGACACCAACTGGAACTTGCTAAATATCCAAGGTACTGCTTCCATTTCACTCTCCTTATTTAGCTGTGTCTTCTGCCAAGGATGTAACTTGAAGCTGGAATCTGAGCTATAACTTGATACATCAACTGTAAATTTTCTTGGGTTTCCCTAAGCCAGCCAGTTAATACTATTTACAGTAACACCATTGTCTGGCACCAATATACAATCATAATACACCATGTCATGTAGTTTGACACATTTTAAATTAAAATTGAGCAGATAGTCCTTTCCCATATCAAGTTCCACTATCATTAATGAGCCACATATTGTTCCTGAAATTTAATTGTTTTAAAACCATGATGTTAATTCAGAGATTTGCAGGCGGAGACTGCCAGCTGGCAAGCACTAGATGAGAAATGACATTGACCTTCAAACGTGTATCCACTCAACCCTCCGAGAGATCACCTTTTTCAGATGGAAAAACAAAAACCCCAACGCTTTACTGGGAACAGCAAAAAACCTTGGGAGCTGGTCTGGTCCAGAAACCTTTATGAAAAAATCAAACACACTCTTCATATTTCAAGATGATTCTGACTCCATATAACAGAATAAGAATTCTTTGGCTGTTTCCCATATCTAGGCTAAAATGCTTCAGGCTACCCTTTGTCTTAAAAGGCCACGGCATTGCTTCTTGCCTTGACAAATCTGAAACTCTTCCTGGGTACAGGCTATCTACACATAGAAATGGATCACTGCTGACCCAGACACCATGATTAACATTGGCCATCTCTTAAGCAATGACAGAAATTTTTCGAAGTGGAGGAGGAATCTCAGATCAAATTAGCTGCTGGACACTAAAAGTTTCAAAAACTGGAAGCTCTGGGGTACAGACTTACAAAGAATCCATGAAAGCCAACCTTTCTTACTTATCTTTGAGGTTTGGAGGTAGAGACTCCAAACTCTATTTGATTCTAGTTTTCTGAGAGCAACTAGATTCAACTAACATCCAAGAAAAAGAAAAGTGTCTTCCTCAGATCAGGTGAAAACTACAGGGACTATCATATCAAAATAAATTTAATAAATCCGCTAAGACCTGAAATTATGTGCTGCTATTGTCAAACTGGAAAGACCCTGCTTAAATGAATAAATTCATTTATTGAAGTTGGAAACGTGTCTACCACTGGAGTATTAAGTGGGAAATAATTTGTACTGTGACAGTAGCTTCTAGAGTTTACCCACATCTAGAGTCAGCAACTAGCTTTCAGATTTCCATTCGGTTCCTATTACTGTACAGTCTTAAGAAAAATATTAATCTTTGGTTTAAATATTTGTTATTATATCATATATCATGTTGGAAGTTTAACATTCTTGAAACAGAGAGATGAAATTAGAAACATCTTGAGAAGAGCATCCTTGTTATCAATCATGTCATCTTGAACATGTTTAGAAGCTTGCTGCTGGTGCCAGGAACGGATGTTTTATTCAGAAGAATGTATTTAAAGAAAATGACAGCACTTTTCAATTCAACTTTTCTAAAACAAGAAATCTTTCAAGTCTTCCAAGCCATGTGGATTTCAACATTCCAGTGATTAAGACTATTTTCAATTATACATACTTTTTCCATTATTTTTTCATAGCTTTAGGGTAGATTTTCAATACTCTGCATGAAGAATTAGACACACAAATCACTCACAACTATTAATGGGAATTGCACAGACGGTGGAAGAACTGGTACAGAACAAGAAAAAACAACTCAAACCATCAAAAACGTGAGAAAAACCTGTCATGAACTTTGCAGCGTGGATAGATCTGTCTTTTCTCATCTTGCCAAACTGCACACTTCCAACTTCCAGCCCAGGAAGTGATAATGTCAGAGCGCCATAAGAAAATTAGAAACGGTGAGCGTACCTCTGCAGTTGTATGTCTTCAGGATTTTCAGAAAGCAATCTTTTGGTCTAGATAAACACAGAGATGGATGACCTTGTGTGGTCTACACATGCTGGAGCTTCTGGGTAAGCAATGGTGGGCTCTGCACTTGGAAGAAGAGACAAATATGATGTTCCCATGTTTCTCTGTTTCCATTTGAAAGAACTACAAGTGAATGTGAAGAGAATATAGAACATACTTATCTGTTTTCATTGAAGTGTTCATTAGAAAAAGAACTGCGATAGTTAAACAACATTTGTATATTTAATTTTTTTAGATCAAGGGAACTGTTAATGAAATCACAGAAACTCACTTCATTACTCTCCTCTGTTGCCTCAGCAATCCACTTTTCTCCAAGAAATGATCTCTCTAATCTAATTTCATCAATATAACTTCAAAACCAACTTAATTAAAACATTCATTAAACCAAACATTTCAGTCTCAAATTTGTTAGACTTTAATAGTGTGAAGAAAGGTGCCATTTTCTTTTAGGTTTTTATGACAGCTATAGACAGACAGATTCCAAGAGTAGAAAGGCTTGAGACTATGATATGGAGAATGGCTGAAATAAGCCCAACTCACTACTGCACCTCCCCTGTCCCTCATTTATTTTTAAGCGCAACAAATGGCATTTGATTTTGTGCACCATTCATTTTCTCATGGCATTGTAAATGGAGTTTGAGGAATGCTAACCATGTTTGTATGCATTCAGATTCATCAATCATGCAATAAGCACCTAGGCCAGCAATTATGCACCAAGATATTTTGAAATATGATACCGCATTGTGAACCTCTTACTCCCGACATAAACTCTTTACTGTTGTTTGTAGTATGCAGTTTCAAAACTAAGCTCAAGTAATTTCAGTTTTGCCCTCAAGGATGTGTGTAGTTGAGAAAATACAAGCTGGAGTTTGTGACAAAAATTATTCTCCTTTTTGTATATTCTCAGCCAGGAAACTGTAAAATACAATTGTTCAGTTTAAGCTGAAGAAATGTATCATTAAGTAATGTACAAACAGTGTTCTTCATTATGCTGTCAGAATTTCCTTGAAAGGAATTTCATCACAGTATGATGTGAAGTATCTAGCAGAAAAATATTAAAGCAAGAAACTATATAAAAGAGTATAGAAGTGCATAAAAGTATACACTTGATAGATAAGTTGGACATACTGAAAAGTTATTGCTGTGTTCTCCACTTAGTAGCACAATACCTAACTGCAACTTGTAACATTAACTGTTCTGTTGTTTAGTCATTTTTATGGCTTACTGGAAAAATAAAGCTGTCTGCTGTCATTTCAGATGTTTCTGGATGGTAGTCTGTTACACAGACAAAGACTAAAATATGTAACTTTATATATACGTAATACCATCACTTTTACAACCCAGAGACTTTTAAAGTTAAATTAAGATTCTTGCTCAAGAGCTGGTTTCTGAATCAAAACTAGGACAGCAAAATGGTGAACAAATGGAAAGTGCAGCTAGAAATTATGAATCACATTTTCTCAAAACTGGGTGCATATGTTTCACAATAAACTCTGAAGTTTTCTGTTCTCTGGAATTTTCTCAATTTCTGCAGTGTTACTTACTGGCATGTTTTATTCTGCAACCACAAAACCACAATACTTAAAAATGGTGAGAAAGCTGTGTACTTTGCAACACACTTTTCTAGACAAAAGGCGTTTGGAAAATACTGACCTTTGCCTCTTAAAACACGTTACCTTCCTGGCACATTGGGATTCCCAGGTTCTGCTGGGAGAAAGAGTGTGCCTACTTGCTGCTGAGATATCCACCTTCTTAGCCCACCCTCTTGTGGGAAACATATCTGGAAAAAGCAAGGAGCAAGCAGCAGGGACACGCGGAGCCTTAACAGCAATCAAAGCTGGAGGACAGGCTTGACCTAAATTTGATTATTTCAGGGATGACTTGGGGAAGTGAAGACAGTTTGTGATTTCACAAAATGAAATTTGTCTAACAGCTATCTATGAAAGGTAAATTTAAGACAGGTGTCAAAGACAGTATTCCTTGCCAAGGAGAAGATTTAGTCAACTCAGGTCATATGAGAGACACATCAAAAAAAAAACCATCAAACCCAAACAACAAAAAAAATAAAACCACTTTAAAGAAGCCTGTTTTCATACTAGGTGTTCTAAATAGCTGACCAGTGTTCACTTGGCAGCATTTCTTGGCATATAAAGATATTTACATGAATCACAAATAATTTATGGCTTTAAGTACAGAAAACTCACTAATGCTAAGCATTCACCTGCCTTGCTAGAACCGTAAATGTTTATAAAAACTGGAAGGAAGACATCTGCTAAGCCTAACACATTGGTAGTTTAGTGAAACAGTTTAAAAATTTATACTTCCTGGAATTTTTAGTTGATGTTTTTAGTATGATCTTTGCAGGGTTGATTTGTGTTCTCATTTGCGATTTTTATGACATAAGGTCTACTACATAAGAAAATCTTGATCATCACTAAAAAAGAATCTAAATAATATCCTAGCACACACATCTGCTCTTTCCCTTGACACCTCTTGGAATAAGGCTGGCAAAGTAGGTAACTGCAACGTTCTCGTCATTGTAACTCTTCTGGAGTATAAGGTATAGTTACACTGGAAGTGAACTCTTATTGCATCATATAGTCTCAAAACGAACAGCAATCTCTATTTTTACTTAGAAGAAAACAGACTGTATCTCATCTGTTCAGCTATATTTTATTCCCAGCTGCTTTTTATGTCCTTGTTTCAGATAAAAAGATACTGGAATCTTTCAAGTGCCTCAGAGAGCCCATTTTGTCAACTCTTCTGAAAAGGCTTTCAAACCTCTGCGCTAAAGGGCTAACCTCCATTATGAAGGACACACAACAGCTCTTAGGTCTGTGCACTAGCTCCACACTGACATCTTTCTTCTTGAAAAAGTAAAAATTATAACCATAGATCATGCCTACAGATCTTTTAATATATGACATTATGTTAATTAAAACTAAACATCGATCAATAAAAGTTGGGCTAATAAGCACATACTGGTTTGAACATATAAGATGACCTCAAACAAGATGAGCTAACAGCTTCTTAGAAGTATACCTAAAGCAAGTTGTCAGCTCTAAGACAGCTGGTAATGATCAGTTTTGGCACAGGTTTATAAAAGCAGCCTAACATGACAGAGGTCTTTTGAGAAAGTACAGATTGCCACCTTCTCAACATTTTCCTTTAGTATCACAAAAAACTTCAGTGTTGTAATGTTATAATATGCAGCACTAAAAGCTACTCCTATTATTATTAGTCTGTATTTTGAAATCAAATGTACAAGAACAGATTTTTAAAATCCATTCAGATGCTAAAAAAGCAGCCACATTTTTAGAAGTTCAGCTCCCATTCAGCTATGAAGAAAACAGGTTTTGAGCTTCCAGCTCCTTTTCTCAATTGAAGTTTAGAAATCTGCATTTGCCTGCCTAAGTGGGAGCTAGAAACTATCCAGTATCCAGTTATCCAAATAGCCAGTTCAAGTAGGTGCCTACTCATACATGATTAAACTCCTTCATTCACTCTTATCAATTTCAGCCCTCCCTACCATAACACATTTCTCTACCAAATCACTAGCAATTGAGAAGAACTAACAACCTTTTCTTTACAAGAATTATCCACAGTAAACACTATTTTACCTTGACACTGGGGAGCTGGGATTTGCCAGACAGAAAAGGTAGTTGTTATGCTGTGCCGCACAGTATCATACTGCACCTACACAGTACTGTGAAACACTGAACATTTTAAGTAACGTTGCAGATCAGCATTACAAAGGAGATGCTCTTATTTTCTCAGAAGTTTGTAGCTTTACTAAAAAGCTACCATAAGCATATTACTTCTAATATGCAAATGTTTTACCTAGGAACCCTTCAGCAAAGATGAACAGTGCTTCTGAGTGGAAATGGACAGTATTAAAGAGAAGGATGTGGGGTAACCAAAGTGCAGCTCCTGAAGCTCACACCCTCCCGCTCCCACCCCACTTGGAAGATTTTAATGTAGACAGTATGTGCAGGCACAATCTCTATAGGCACTTAAAGTGCTGCTTTACGTAAAAGCTCTCAGATTCAGTAGAATAAACAGGAAATAAAGATTTGACAGTAGGTTTGCTTTTCAGTACACACAAAAATTCAACATAGAGGTTGGGAAAAAAGCCCTGTACATAGCGTAGAAACAACAGGGTCAGAGGTGTCACCTTTCGCTGCAGAGTATCTGTACCAGTTAAAAGAAAGCCACCTCCTTTTCTTTTTTCGCTTTTGTTTTCCTTTTTTTTTTTTTTTTTTTAAAAAAGATTAAAAGGGAACATTGGCCAAATTGCAGCATGGATATTAACAGAACCAGGATGTGCAGAATATGGTTAGTCATCAGTCTGCCACTCAGGAACAAAACCAATCTTATTAGGAAAATTCAATATCAGAAGAATAAAAGAGAAGAAAAATTGTATTTTTCATATTTCTGAAAAACCTACTTTTCGTCAATGAAAGGTGTCTTATTAAAACAAAAACAACAATAAAAACAAGACTAATGAAATAAAGATTCCTAGCACATCCCATGTGTAAAAAGACTCACACACTGTGACATACAATATAATCTTTCATTTAGGTCTAGAGTATCATAACAGGTAGGGTCCCAGAAGTCAAAAATAAGCACGTTATGATCATTGGCAGCTATTAAACTTATTCTAATAAATTAAATTATGAAGCAAGATATTATTCCTAACATTTTACAAGTTCATTATGATAGTTTACAAGGAAAAAAATATTGAAAAATTGTCTTTTGAGGAACACCGAGAAGGAACAGGATGATGTGACATGCAGGAAAAAGAAATCCCATGCTCTTTTTAAAATCAGAAAGTTACTATTTCACTTACTTCAACGATTCTGGATAAGTCAAATAGCCCTTTTCTTAATATCTTAACGAGCAACCACCATTCTATATTCATGTGCAACAAGTGCATTAAGACAAAACATGGCAGTTATCTTAAAAATAAAACAACTATAAATCAGACAAACCCAGGACAGTTAACTTGATTTTCTGTCTTCAATTACTTACTAAACTTGTTGTCTCCTTTATCTAATACCAACTGTAGGTCTGCTGACTCACAAATAAATTCAAGCTGAGCATGCCAGGTGATAGTAGTTTCAGGTTTGCTTATTTGGCTTGGCCCTTATATTCAAGCACACACGTGGTTGGAGGTAAGCAATCTGTTTAGCATGATTCAAGCTTTATCAAGCATTTTTGAGGTTTTTCTTCCCTACCTTTAGTAATCATCTCAAATAAATATTTATGCTTTTCTAAATAGCTGAGCATCAGTACTTATAAACGTGTGGTTCAAGTGTTCATACAATATTTCTGTATGGTTTTGTTATTATTTTTGTTCTTAATCATTTAATGTGAAGGTTGGTTTGGTTTTACTATGCATTTTGTGTTTTGTGCTTTACCAAAGAGTGATGCAAGTACACTAAAATGAGCAAAATCACCAAGACTTATTTACAAACACCACACAAACTATGGAAGGCACACAACCTTTTCTGTTGTCAGCCCAGTTCTTGCTGTCCCTCTGCTTCCTCATGCTCAGTGATGCCTTCAGGACCATCCAAGATCCGTTGGTCAGACTGAACTCTGCCAGAAGACATAGGACATGAACAAGATAGGGCATTTCCTATATTATGCAATCAAATCCTATGGGTTGCATAAAAAGATGCAACTTTATTTTGATTTGAATCAAAATTTTATTTTGATTTTGAAACCAATTCTCCAGATTCTGACCACTCCTGGCTGAGAAATATGTTGAAATAAAACTTGAAGTGAAGGTCCATGACTCATGCATTGAGTCTCTGGCAGTGCAGAGGCACTGATCAGCACTGTGTGCAGGGTCTCCAAAATGCTTAGGACAGGTCCATAATCAGCTGAGCATACTCCTTTAGTAAAATACTACTCACAAGAGTTTAGGAAAGCTGTTGTTACAGCAAGTGCTTATCATCATGGGAGTCATTTAATGACTACTGAAGTCAATAGAAATACAGGCCAAGGGCAAGGGACGTTGACTTCATTAAGACTCACAGTCAATCTTAAAAGATACTCCAAAGGTTCTTCTGCAGTCTCTTATAGCCCTTGTTCAAATAGGTATTTAGTCAATAAATTAGGCTATGAACTTGTAATCCTTTAGAGCAACCCCTTCCTTTTCAAACAAATGATAGCAATTTCCTAAAGGCAATTCATACTTGCTTTTATCTCTTGCTACAAGAAGACAAGCCATGAATAAAATTAGTTAACTGGAATAATGGAAGGTTGCCATCATTTTTCAATATTTCTCTAAGGAAAACACCTTGTAAAAACCGGTATCCCATATCTTCCTTTTCCTTCCCATTGCAGCAACTTAGCAAAGATTATAATTAATAAACTGGAAATATAATAAACCCAAACAGCATGATGAATGATCACACACCCATTTCAAAGTTTGGTACTATCTAAACTGCACTGCATCAAATGGGATCATCTAGAAATTATGGAATAAATCCCTGAGGTTCTAGATAATGGTTGAAATTCTGTTTGCAATATCAATACAATATTTTAGACTATGTCACGAAACAAACAAAAACACATACAAAAATCCCAAACACATCTACAACTGCATTCTTATTATTCTCGGTTATTCAAAGAAAAGCAACACAACAAAGAAATATATTTATCCTTAAATAAAGCTTTTTACTTCTGAGTGATCCATAATCTTGGACAATATCACTGTATGACATATTCAACACTGCAAGTAACAGGGAAGGATGTTGGCTGATGAGGTTTAATGATCAAAACATCAAAAATGAAGTAAATCTTTTGCAGCAAGACAAAATGAAAGCAAGCTAACAACTGGAAATATTGCAGTGTAAGTCTTGAAATCCAAAAGTGAGCCCAAGCAGTATTAGACAACCTTATAGAAATACAGGATATTAAACCCCAAACCATCTATAGGCTGAATCAGGACCTGATTTACGTCTATGCTAAATCCGTTGTTTTCTATAAAATGTTACAGGATTAACTTCAGATGGTATTTTTCCTGGTGAGGTATTTCTTGGCATTATATGAGCACAGATAATACTTTTTAATATAAAAAGACCTTTTCTTCGGTCTACATGCCCACTTATAAATTTGATCTCTTTTATGTTTCTCACGAAAGTGTGCCTCTTTTCAGGGCAGCCTAGCTGATTTCCAGCTTACAAATGTATTTATTGAAAGAAATACAGCAATAACAACTGTTCTTTTGTCTCTGTGAGCAAAGGCTGCCTAAAGCCAATTATCATTTATCATTCCAGATCCACATGTTATGATCACTGTGTTAAAAAAGAAAGTTTAAGAATAAGGAGCCAATTTAATATTTTCAAGTCCAATCTCATCAGAAAGGATTCCTTACTTGTATTTTATGTTGCTTAGCTTAATTGTCAGGTTTTATTAATTTTGTATGCTAAGCTGGAAACATTAGACACAGGTTTCTCCTTGGGAGAGCAGCAAAGCTAAAAACAGCACAAGCACCAGAGGAAACTGTGTTTATAATTGCTCTGTTTCTTAGTTGGACTTTGTCAGCTCAACTTGGGTGGCAGAATGACATGGAGAGAAAAAGCTCTCTTTGATTTGGAAAAGGTTGTTTGCAGGTGTCAAAACAAAGTCTACTAGAAACCAAGGGAAAAATTAAATGCTGTGAGCCATTATTGCAGGTGTGCTCCAGTGAAAATTATCATCCTATTGTTTTTGTCTCAGTAAATACACTGTGCAGTTGAGGCCAAATGTAGCTTGGAAGGAATTTAAAAGACTATAAACTTACAGTGAAGCTCAAATTTAAACTTCTTGGTCCGAACACACAGATTAGAAATTATTCATCCATCTAACTGAAGACGGGAATACAATGCACACTGATAATGAACAAGCTGACGACTAAATATGCAAAAAGAGGCATTTCTGACACTGCACGGATCTAACTTACAGCATTTAATAAAGAGCCACCTTAGAGGCTGTCTGCAAGTAATTAGTGTGCATTGGCAATACACCTCCCTGTGCAGAAAAAAGCACTTACGCCATGGTCCAAAGGGGCACGTCAGTGGCTGCACCTGCTGAAGCTGCCCCACGGCAAGCAACTGCCAGGCTCACACTGCCAGCCCTGCCCCGGTGCTGCCTGACCACTCAGCCATGCTCTGAAATGGATGGAGACCATCACCAGCTTCATGGAGGTGGTCTCTCTGCTTCCCAATTCAAGTCTGGCCTTAGGTTTAGGACAGAATGACTGTTTGATCTAGGACCCAAGTTGACTTGAACGTGGAAAGCAGCTGTCTGCAGGTTTTTTTCAGGGCACTGACTGGAAGAGTAGTTGCTCCTACCATCCCACAGCTAGGCTTTGGTTTAGGACAGAGACTGCCTTTTCCTGATAGCTCATTCTTGTATGTATACACTTGACGACAACACAGATGTTATTGGGGGATCAAAAAAGATCTTCTGAAGCACTTCAAGATGTACAATCCAGCCTGAAGTAGTATCCCCTGCAATATCCTGGAACTAGGATTTGGAGTCTTCCATGCAGTCAGTTTCACACTGATTCAAAAATTATTTAGTGATGAATGATGAATTTTCTCCTCTGTTCCCTCAGAGCCTGACTTTTTGATACAACGTCCTCACCTAGTAGGTTCACTTTGGGGTTACTGAGTGAGGTGGGTGGATTCTCAACAATCTAGGTGACAATGTGAGAAGTCCATAAAGAGAATAAGGTAACACTGTCAGTCAAATGGACACTAGGTTACCAGTCTGGGGGCAAATAAAACCAATCCAACCACCACTGGAATTCTCCTTAGGGAAGAATATCAGCAGAAATAAGAAAGACAGTGTATTAGGACCAAGGGACATGGCATGAGCATCCTTAGTATGAGTAACTATCAATGTTGATGTTCCGGCAAGAGTGATACACTGTAAATGGGTCTGAATGCTAAATGGGGCACTCTCAAAAGAAGAGAGGTTTACTAGTCCCTGTGCTGTTGGAACCTATTAATTCTAAAGGGCGCATCCATGACTTTAAGAAGAGAAATGTCCAAGTCCTTTGCAATGCCTAAGCTTTAAGAAGTGCCTTTTGAAACTGGAGGAAAAGATGAACTCTACAAAAGAAGGCTGACGAAGAAAAAAATACTTCTCTCATGGCCAGTTCAAGGAAATTGAGCCTATTTATTTACACTGATATAAAGGGAAGGCAACAGGCTCATAGGAGCTGAATGTGCAAATGAAACATCCTTATGGTGAAAAAGTTTCCAGTTTCAAATGTGTATGCCTATAACCCAAAGTCAGTAAGGGCATGTGTATGCTCTCAAAGACAAAAGTTATTGATTCCTCTAGAGTGTTATACCTTGGTTTTACATGTTAAAAAGTGGTCCAAATGTCATAATATTAAAAATCATTCATTTCACTTTTTTCCATGGTTGAAGGCTGGCTCTGCTGCACTTATAACACCCTTTGCCTCAGTAAAGCTCAGACATCACAAGAATGACTTTAGGTTGAGCTGGCTTCCATAACATCTAGCTGTGGATTATAATTTAAAAATACACACGGGCTTCTACGCATAAAAAAGAGAAGAAAGATACACTGAATACACTGATTAATCATTCCCAAAAAAGGTTAAATACAAATATACTTCAGAAAAATGAAGCTGATCTGAATCCACAGGTTCAGAGTTCAATTAAGTTTTAGGTTAGGGTTGTCTTTCTGTGTTTGCTTAGCTCAAGATATTTAATTCAGTGCAACACACATTGACTCTCCAGAGGTATTCATAACAGCAAATTACTTTAGTTGTCTATAATGCTGAAAATGGAGGAGTTGATATATCACAGATGTCCCTAAACTCCCTTCCCTAAAGTACTCAAAAACTGCAAATCCACTGTCAGCTTCCTTATCTGTACCACAGCCATTGGTACCAGCCCAATTCCATTAAGTCTAAACTGATAGTTTTAATTCAAAGGATCTTATTTATAATAAGAATAAAAGAAAATGGTCAGAAAATTAGAAAACTTCATGTCTGCAACCCACCCTTTCCTTAAACTACAAAGAAAATCAGAGCAATCAAAGCATATTGAACAGGTTCATGTCTTTTCTGAACCAGAAAACACATGCCAGTGACCAGCAGCCTGTGTACCAAACCAGGACAAAACCCTACAACAGCATTTGAAAGGCACAGAGTAATTTCTGCATATTTTGATTAAAAGTTTTAATTACTTTCGATGTAACAGGGCAAAAATCAAGGTAAATCCCATCATAGCCAGGGCCATTTACTTCAAAAAGCTACCAATTTGTAACTATATTATTCCCTTACACTAACTGGCAATTTTACATCACATTTTCTACATATCCAGTGATCACTAGGACAGCTGTGAAAGAATTCTCATTTATCTGTTGGCAACTAACATGTGATCCCTAGTTCAGAAAACACCTGAAACTGTTAGTATTGTAGCTGAAAACTCATATGGTACCACCTCAATTTTGCATTATGGTAGCCACCATAAGCACCACAGCTTATTATTGATGTTACATCTTCAAACACTTTCACTGATATATCAGAAATCAATATTCTCAATTAAAAATCTCACAATATTTCTCAGATTACACTGATTCTTTATCATTTCACTATTAAAATCTTTTGCTTGTGCCTGTACTAGAAACATGCATTTTGCCCCTATAGAGACAGCTTGAGATGCCATTCACTTGCAAAGGATTTTTCTGCCATGTTAATAGCTTTTTGTCATGCAGCACATCAAAAAAAATGATCTATGACAATCGAACAACAGTTACGACAGGTGGAAAACCTGTGGCATATTAAAAGGTGTAGTCAAAATAGCTTTAAAATTTATAGCTCAATTATAAAAACACAATTTAAAGCTCATAAGAGGGAAGCAGAGGTAGACCCTTGGAAGTTACTTTCAGTTCAGAAAAATTTACTGCAATTAAGATTCCAGAAATGAGCTATAAAGAAAGTTCAGTAGTACGTTGAGGTCTACATTTATGTCCACTACCTTTATGTATATTTTTACTCATGGCAACTGCCATGAAACTGGAACAGCTCTCTACAGCCTTCTAGGGAGCTGAGTAGTCATTGCCTGTGTATAACAGCAGGGAGATGGCATTCAGCAGCATTCACTGGTACCCCAGTCACACAGTGGAGTCGTGGCTGTGTCATGATCCAGCTTAGCAGCAGACTCAGAACAAAAACACTTAACCATTATGCCTTAAGTTTTTATACCAAATTCTGCAGTAAACACTACAAAAAAAGTCATTGTTTATGCAGTATTCATGCAACTGCACAGTATAAACAAGAAAGCAGCCAACGTCCCATTGCAAGACCTAGTTCCCACTAGAGCCTCTATTGTTATCAGAAAACATTTCTGAAAATAGACAAAGCCTTTTATTTTGGGCATCATCCATGACAGCATACTCCTATCTTCCCATAATGCTCAGGCAAATTATACACTGCAAAAAAACAGTAGGTTTCAAACACCCTCAAAAATAGAAAATGTTAGAAGTGAAATACCAATAACATATTCCAAAAAGCAACTGAGCATCTTGGTTTATGGAGTAGAACCTCATCATTAGTTAGATAATCTTCTCATCACTGAGCATGGAACTTTATGGAGTTTAGATGAAATTCAAGATATTCTCCATTGTTTTGTTTCTCAGACATCACAGTTGCTACCACCAGTACCATTTCAGGACACCTGAAATCAGGTATTTTATTTGAAAGGGGATCTTCTTGGTCAATAGTAAATATGACAGGGAGATGCAGAGTGCAGGAATTAATGCCGGTAAGTTTTGAGGGCAGGGCTGTATAGAGGACAGGACACTGCTTGCAGGGAAGAAGAAAGAGGAAAACAGCTACTTATTATGTTATCTGGTTGTTTCTTTTTTGTTAAGTTTTTATTTGGCTGCAATTTCAGAAATATAATTAACAGTCCCCAGGCAAAACTGAAGAGGTGGAATACTAATGGAAATTTTAATCTTCAGCATAAGAAATCAAAAACATTTGAATAGCCTACATACACACATATCCATTATTTAACGCTTGAGACCAATTCAAATGTAATATTTTCTTACCACCTAGGTCTACATTTCTTTCTGCAGTAAAATCATTTTAGCAGTTCCATTTCTATGCCCACCTGTCCCTCTGAGAGACATTATATCAGTAAGTGTCATGTTTGTAGAGGCAAGAATAGTACTTTTAAACCTCTGGGGTGGGTTTGTAAGCATGGGGCAGGTGGGATATTTCTGTACTAAATTTATTTATTTAGGTTATGGTTCTTACAAGCAAAGTAAAATAAGCCTGGAATCCTTGTACAAAGGTTCATGCTGCCTCAAAAAGCTATTTTACTTGATTGCTTGCTTGCTTGCTTGCTTTCTGAGGACTGCTCCAAGATCACTACAACACATCAATGTATTTCTGCTATGTTTTATCTTGTCTAGCACAGATATTCTCAAAAACAGTCTTAAATGTTCTGTGATCTGATGATTCTGTGAATGAATCAGTGAGTCACACATAAGGATGAGTTCATGCTATTGCCCCTCACTGGACTCCAGTCATATGCCATATTTTGGAGGATACTATGATACCACATAACAGGTTGTGTATAAGAAGGGAGCTCTCCTCTTAAATTTCACAACTTGTGATGTGATTTGCATCTAAGCTATATATACATGAATATATATATATATATATGCATGTGTATATATACTTCATATATTAGGCGGATACATTTAAACCGATTGCTCAACGTAGAAGTCAATTACAGCTAGGGTAATGCTCATTTGATAGCTGAGAAAGTACCACTGACCGTTTATCCTTCATTTCAGGTTTAAGGAAAGTGTCAAGGGTGACACTGACACCCATCATAGAAGTGAGGGGAAGAGAGGCAGAGAAGATTAAAAAAAAAAAAAAGAAACAGGAAAAATGAAGAAGGATAAAAATAGAATAAAGAAAAGAAATGGGAAGTATAACAACTTCACTGCAGGTGTGAATTGCTGTTTCTTGGTGTTACATCTCAGTAAACAGAATAAATGCTTGGTGGTGTGTGACTGCTTTCCAATCAGTGAGAGCAACGTGCTGTGACTAGTAATGGATCATCTTTCAGCCTTCCTTTCTATGGGGAAAAAACCAATGACAGTGATTATGGTAGACCTAGACTGAAAATAGGATTACTGGTCCATGCACTAAGTCAGGAAACTCTCTAATTTCATGAGTTAAAATCATCATTACAGTTTAAACTGGGTTTCACAATCAGTGTGACTTGTTTGTAAAAAATACTATGGATAATCATTAACCCTTTGCCCACATACTTCGCATTCCTCTGACAGTTTTGCTCAGATTGCCATTTATGCCATAATAAAATCTTAGCAGAAACAGTGTGTTTCCTGACAAAGATATGCTAGAGGATCACTATTAATGATGTCTGCAGGTGTTCTATATACTCAGTAACCATGCAATTTTGCAAGAAAGGCATTTAAATTGATGAAATTGGCACAAGCATTTACATGCTTAAAAACATGTAACATGCACTAACAGTATAAACCATCAACTACAATAACAAACATACGCAAAGGAGCTGATTCTATGGTCCTTGTCCACCACAGATGAGTTTCATAAGATGAGGGGTTTATTTCTGGTAACAGAGTATTTACATTTCCTAGTGGAAGGCCACTTCTTTTACCATGGAGAGCTGCATCATTGCCTAGAATAGTTAATGCCAGCTCAGGTTGCCAACAGGTGACAGGAATTTACAAAAAAGAAAATCAGTTTGTGTATTTGATTCCTCAATGAGCCAGCCCTGAGGATTCAGAAACTTGGAACTGGGATTAAAGGAGGCAGATGTAAGTTTTATCTGAATATTGAACAGTTACAAGCTACGCTATCACTAGCCATTTCTGATATGCTCAGTGTCCCCACCCCCATTTTTAAACTACTTAAGGTAGCAGTTTAATTTCTTTTCTTACAAAAAGATATTCCAGTTACCACAGAGCTCTGAATGATATCGAATCAATGTCAAGTGCTCAAGTTCTTTTTCATATATCAGCGTGACAATCGAAAGAAATGGAAATTACCTTCTTGTGATCTCACCAAATCCTGATTTTTTTGAGGGCTGTTGAGCTTTAAGTCGTTCCTATAGATGATATAGCATAGCCATTCCTCAAAGCCTAGAGAAACCTTGGCAATCACTAGTCTGCTGGGGTATTAGGGTACTTCTTATCTTACTGACCAATATTGTCTTACTATCGCTCTCCATTTATGTTTGCTTGGTTTGTTTCTCCATATCTCTAAAGGTAGACACAGAATTATGTGAAACCAAATGCTTTTTCCATCATCATGGCAACTTACTGCCTCAGGTTGCCACCTTAGAGGGGGAAATTGGATGTAAATAATGTCACTTAATGTACCAAATAACATTTATATGCAGTAAAATCCTCCCTTCAAATACTAACTGCCTAGTCTTTTTTATAGGCTAACACTTAGCAATTAAGCCACTGAACATCTGGGCTTCCGATCGCTCAGTAATCATTTAAATCAAAAAGAAGATCCACTGAATGCCTCTATGGGTCATAGTGTGGAAGATAAGCCCAAAGCAAAATATCTGTGGCACATACAGAAGAGCACATTCTGAGAACAGCTGATGCCTCTTATTCAAAATTTACTAAAGCAGTGTAGGAAGCTGAGCATCCTGATGATTTATATGGATAAATAACTTGGTGAGATGCAAAGGTTTGCACATCTTTATTACAATAAAACAACACCTGGTGCCCTTTTGTTACCATCTGCATGTTCAAAATAATTTGGTCAGCATTATTGGCTTGGAAGATATCCAGAGAGTCAAATTATTCACTAAACGCTACGTATGAACTGAGGAATTACAAGCAGGTTTTTGAAGTATGCGAACAACAAAACTTTACCACATGTTGCCCTAGCTGACAGCTTAATGGCAGAAGGAACAGAAGGCCTCCTTTTATTTATGAAGCTTACTCAAAAACTGCTCCTTGATGTACCTCACCTACCCAGATTTCCCACAGGAGGAAGAGGACATTGCAGACACTTGTCCCTTACAACTGTATCATCTGTTTGTGAAGCATGTCTATCCTGAGAAGATCTGCATGTCTGCACTTAATATTACTAGTCATTTCAGAAATAATAAAAAAAAATAATAATTTTTAAAATGTAATAATTAAAGCAACATTTTTTGATCTGTTTTGCTACAGTCAAAACCTGTTAGCAGACCTTGGAAAGGAGGTTAAGGAAATGGCAGTACATTGACTGGAGGACAAGCACAACTTCAAATTTTCATGGAAACTTCTCCAATACTTCTATGTTACAAAGAAGCTGGTTAGAACTGAGAGAACATCACACCAAGGAGCTACTCATACTAAACAATTTTTCATCAGAAATTGTGAAAGACATACTTCCTTCTTATAAATGCATTTCAATCACTTGTTCATTCAGTCACTGCTCTTAATCCAATAAGGAACCTCTTTAGCACCTGGAATTCCACCTATTTGGACTGGACAGATGGAATTCAGGCATTTCTGTTTCCTGGCTATTGTCAGTGTCAGAAGTTGCGAGCATTCCAAAGTGCAACTTCAGAAACCACCACGCAAGGGCAGTGGTACCGTTCTTCACCTCTCCCTTATTATGATTGCCATTTCATTAAGTGCATCTTTCAGCAATTTACCAGATTTTCACAGAAATCAAATGCAAACGGTGGAAAGAGTCCATGAAATGTCACTAAAACCAAAATACTTCATTGACTCTATAAATATTTTATCAATTAGACTGAGGAAAAATCAGGAAATGTACAGAGCATCGGACTCACTACGGTCGTATTCTCCCTTTTCCCTACAAGTAGCTGTGGAGCAACTCTGATCCTTTCACAATCCAGCCACAGTCAAGTCAGATTATAGACATTACAGTATCTGTAAAATTGACCTACCTTTTATTTTCTAAACACTATTTTTTATGAATTACTGCCTCATCTGCTTCAAAATGCATTGACCCGAAACATGGAATACAGGCTAGTAGTCTAGAAGCAATGTTTCATGTTCGTATAAAAATAAGTGTAGTGAGGCTATTTTAGAGTACAGAAAACCAAAAAAATCATAATTTGGGTTTCCTTCAAGTGCTCTTCTAGCAATCACTTCATAATAAGAGGTGCATTTTTATATTCAAAATCTAGTCCTGTAGTTCAAAACTTAGTGTTGGCTTATCCCCTGAAGTATTTGAACATGAAAGATATCTAATATGAAAATTAGCCTCTGTGAATAAAATATAACCAACACCAGATTATTTTTTTCCTATTGAAAAGGAAAGAATGTTGCAGTATCTGCCTTTCCTAACAAGATGTAATTCTAGAAATTTGACAGAATCAGAAATTAGCTCATAGTGAATGTTTCCCATAACTATGAGCCTTCCTTTATTAATGCAAAAAGGTTATTTACAGTAAATGTAAATAGTAACAGAAGACATAACAGAATTCTTGGATATCCTGGGGATAGTTTGCTTACACAGAACTAGTTTAATACTCTAACAGGAAAAGAAAAGGGAAGGAAAAAAAAGATAAATGCTTTTTTATTATTAAAGCGTGGCTCCACTGCCCAGATGGAGGATGTAATTGAGCAAATCCACAGTTAGCATCATTGTAAGTGGGCTTATTTATACCAGCTCAGGACTGGTATAATAAATAATACATATAAAATTTGGATACTGTTGG
The DNA here is from genome assembly GCF_023634085.1 of Falco cherrug. Taxonomy (NCBI): domain Eukaryota; kingdom Metazoa; phylum Chordata; class Aves; order Falconiformes; family Falconidae; genus Falco; species Falco cherrug. The sequence continues at coordinate 13,345,725 of NC_073710.1, read as the reverse complement.
ACTATTCAAATTTCATTGAACTTTTTTTCTTTAGTTTTCTAAAAAATACAGACTGGGAACAAAAGAGCCACAGTCTTTGTTGCCATGATGTCCTGCATAGGAAACTTGTCTCTCTTCCAGTTGCTCCACAGGAATTATATGAAAAATGCTCAAGTCTCTGATCTTCCTTGTTCATTTTCATAAGAACAGACAATGTTGGGGAAATTTGCCAAAGACGGAGTTAGCATTTCCTCTTTTTTGTTGTTTTGTTTTGTTTTACCCTTTGAAACAAGGTGCAATCTCAGACAGTGTTCTCTGTCCAGCGCTGTGAAATCACACTGCTAAATATGGTTTGTGCAAGTTTCCAGCACTGCACTGATCCTGCCGTGCACAGTGCCCACAGGCACTTGCTCTGCTGGGAAATTAAATTCTCTAAACCAGATTAAGGTAAATTTACAATCTGGAATTCACACAACATCAAAGCATATGATTTAGACAACACCAGTCTCTAAACAATTATAAACCCTAATGTGAAATATATATGCTGAGGAAGAATTCTCAACCCTAAGCAGTCTCAAAATTGCCCAGAAAACATTGCTACATATACAAGTAACATTCAGTAGCTGTAACTTGGTCATCTAGGTACAGAATAGAGCCCATATGGGTTCACTTGAGGTTAAGTGGAAAGTCTGGACTCCAGCTTTAGATTAGCAACAGAATGTGAGATCTACATTGAAACTGGAAAGGATCTATTGTAATTCTATTTCAAAACCCCCCTCCTCCCCACTAATTTGTCACATAGAAGTTTTCTGTTCACATCATAGATACTGTTCTAAGACATTTAAAGTAGGTTTGTTTTTTATTTGCTCATGTACTTGCCTTTGGAACATCAAAATGGTTTTAAGTTTTCATACCAACAGTAAAATTTGCTGGTATTTTTTTCTTCCTATGGTCACTGACATCTGAAGGTTAACTTCACCAAATTTTGTCACTTGGTTTATTGACAGGTCTGGCATGACAGAATTAAAAGCTTGAGTGATTCAGTGATGTTTAACATTATCAGAACCAGTCCTGTGTAAAAGTAGGGAGTGCTTTTTATTCCCATAACAATGATCATGACAACAGCCTGTAGGATGAAGATGAGCTGAGAATGTGAATGAACACTTAAAAAAAAAATTATATGAAAAAGTGTTTGTGTCTTGAAAGCATACAGTATGTCAAATCTCATAGCAAGCACTTCTCAAAACTGACTGCACCTAATATTGGCTTCCACCTTACTCTAAAAAAACAAATTGACATTTTTATACTAAGATTGTACCTGATAATTCTAAGCAGTGCTAGCACTTCATTGCTATCTGGGTTTCTGGCTTCCAGAAGGATCATTTACAGAGATCTTGATAAAATAGGCCCAGGACTCATAAGATACCTACTTACTCATGAAAGTAAAGACAATACTATATTCACTAGCATAGATTTACCTGTGCGAGGTGCGAGTAGAAGACGAAGATAAAGATGTTACAGGATCAAAATCCATAAGCACCTACCACCTACCCACAAACAGTAAAACTGCTGTGGTTTTTTCCTATTGTAAAATGATAATACGATTCATAAACATATGACTTACATTATAGAACAATGAATCTCTGGTGTCACACTAATTAAAAAGCTAGTATTACATTACTTCCTCAAGGGCTCATTTTATAATTTTTAGGATTATAGCACATTGATTAATTTATACAAGTTTTTAATCCCCTAGTATTTAATGAAGACTAGGAACTTGGGAACGTGTGTATAATTTAGATTTGTATAATTTTATTACATAGGAGAAAAGTTAAACTGGTCATGTACTACTTCATGTAGAAAAGTGTCTGAGCACACCAGTTCAACCATCAGCCTATTAACCATTTGCAATGAAAATTTGAGTCTAAATTAATTCTAGGGTTATTAGATTATTTTTCAGCTTGCTAAGGACTCCAACAAGCATTGCTTGTCTTATGTGCTTGTCAACTGCCTTTTAATTAGCTACTGTGTAACAACTGAGCACAGTGGGAAACTAATATCTGTTCAAGTTATCTTCCATATCATTTAGAGCGCCTTGAAAACGACATTGTCATTATCCTGTACAGCCTCAGATTTACCCATTCTGGCACATCAAGTTAAAATAGCATGCTGCAAATAGAGGTTCATAAATGCATTGCAACTAAACACAATAGGAGCTAGCAAAATAAATTGCCGAAGACAAAATTTTCTACAAAGATAAAATGCTGAATTGTGTTTTAGACCAATATCTGGCTCCTTTTTCACAGCCTCAAAAATGCAGTTTGATCACCTAATTGTCAAACTGTTAGACCTACCCACAAATCATAGGCTCACAAACAAAAGAAATTTAAGTCTTCTGTATATAATGTAAAAATTCTCAAAAGCTAAAATTTCAGGAAACATAATCCTGAATCCAAACCCAAGCCTCATATATATACTTCATGGAAGGAAACAAACCAATCAAACCAACCAAAAAAACCTAGGCACTGAATCTTGAAGACACATTTACCCAGACCTTATAATAGGTCAGGGACATACTTCAACTCTGGGCAATTAAACAAGAGAAACAGAAAAATTCTGGATGCTTAGAGTATATTTTCTGCTCAAATGATGGCTACAGAGAATTCAGATTACAGAATCTCCAGCTCTCTACAAAGTGTAGATACAAAGGAAGAAGAATGATTATTTAAAGCACTGAAATAACTTTTTTACGGAGGTGGAGGGGGGCACACGGTTCTATTTACAATGGCACTTCCAGACTCTGCAATCTTTTCACTCAGGATGCTGTAAGTTGTTAGAAATAAGGAGCAGAAGTAAAAGAAAAAAAAAAAAAAAAAAAAAAAAAAAAGGAAATAAAGAAGTAAACTTGCACGGTCACAAGTACAAGTTGACCTGACCAGTGAATCTCTTTAAAGACAGATTTACAAACAATCCCTTAATGACATGTTGCACAAAATTTTTTCTTGTTTTTGTCATTTGTAGGTTTTACAGAACAGCCTTTTCAATTTTCTCCTTCCCCTTAATTTGGATTTACTAGATTTAGATGATAATAAGGAATTAAAAAAAGACACATGAATGTTGGTTAAGTAATAATTAGCATTGATAAGCACGCTGGTCTGCACTCTGAGAATTTGGGATTTGCATTCTGCTTCACATAACTTTTCTGTTTGGCAGCATCTCAACACTCCCTTCACACAGATGTAATCAACTAAACATGGTATCTGTCTGGATGGGTATTGACAAAGACATTTACTCTTGTATTTATGTTTTCCAAACAAGCGAGCTAGCATGATATAAACCACTACTTAACACCTTGCACAGATACAACTTAACAATGCTGTTACTCAGAATACCTACAGTAAGATAGGAACAGCTACTGTGTTGGTAAAGGTGGTAAGTTGTCTCTACTATGTGATAAAAGATGTTCCAAAGCCTAATAATTAACTTGAGTCAGCAGACTATTTAAAGAAAATTCCTTTTTGTTCTTATTTTAGAAAGATCTAACACTGACAGCAATGCTAAAAATTAGACTTTGGTGCTGAAAAGTACTCAGCCATAAAACATTTATCACTTCTTGCAAAGGAAACACCTTTAGATTATTAAATATATAGGTTTATTTCAATGTACAGTGTAGTGCTAGGCAGAGAGGTAATTACACAGCAGGGAGAAGTGTCTCTGTAAAGGCAGCGGGAAGAAAAGGCCTTGTTTATTTCAACTCCCCACAATTACATTCATTTTCTAAATGTTCTTGAAAATCTTACTGGCCTGTCATGTTTCCACCTCAGATAGCAGAAAATGATTAGGGGTATGAGCAGGAGTCATGTTTTTCTTTGACAGTGAGTGTAGAAACAATGATAATTTTGGTCTCAGTGTCTTGGGGAGCTTAGATACAGCACATCTAACAAGGTTTCCCTGTAACAGCTTTTAATTGCTTTTCAGTGCTTTTAACTTGCAATATTCATATAGATTAAAAATTAAATTCTCCAGATACTACTTCTCTTGTTTTACATTTTTCAAATGCAAAATTAAATGCAAACAATTATTTTTCAAAATAATGTAAGACAGAATATGCAGAAATTATACTTGAGCAATACCATAGTCTTTCATCACCTACACACATTCACAGGAAGGAATCTGTTTCTGTGATGTAATCTGGCAAATCAAACAGACGGAGTGTCTCCTTGTAGACCGCATAAGCTCTCTCTGATTAAAACACAATTTGGTATTATTATTTAGGTTTCCATTAAAAATTCCATACATTCTTTTGTAGTGCTATTACCATGACACTTCCAGCATCACCATAACTCACTGTTCTCACTAGGTGTCTACCCTTTTGCTAACTCTCATTGTCCAGCCACTCTTATTGTCCAATGTTGTTCATCCCGCATACACAGCACAGTATCTGTTACACATCCTGTCCTAACAAGCTGTGCAACAGTGTGCTTCATTCCACATCTGCAATCATCGTGGGATCATTTATGGAACTGAGTGGCTCTAAGTCCATACTGCGGTAATAGCAATAACTAATTCCACGTTCATCAGTTTGAACTAGGTAACCATTTCCCTAAGTGTATGGGACATTACAGTAGCTGACAATTTCTTTGCTTTAGGATGTGTTACTTAGAATATAAGACCTATATAAAGCTAAGTGATACTGGCTCTGATGTTCAGCCAAGACTGCCTAGATCCTTTCTGTCATAAGATTCTGCTTTAGTTGCTTACAGGTTTCTACACTTTAATTGCTCTGACTGACATTTTCCATTACAGGCTGATGACTGCCTCATCTGCCTCAGGCTTTTTTTTTTTTTTTTAAGTTTCAGCAAAAATGATTCAGCTTTTTTAGAGAACAATTTTTTGTTGAGAATACATTGTTCCATTGTTCCTACCATGGTATATTTTGCCATTTTATTGAGAATTCTAGCACTCTCTGTTTCACAATAGTGGCCTGATGTTTTACATCAAGTAAATGTATGAAGAAGCTGGAAAATTCATCCAAATCTAGACAACTTACAAGTTTGGGGAGAACTGCAGACAGCATGTTTCAAAAAGCGTGAATTGCTAATGCTGCAAATTGAAGCATTCAGAAGTCAGGAGCAGCAGAACTAAGTAATAAGCAGCAGCTTCCCCCTGCATGTAGGTGTTGTGATTTCATATCATATAGCCTTGTATTTCATAATTCAGAAGCACAGGTGACTGAATTAAGGTTGCATATCTTGATTTTCCCAAGTTCTGAGTGTTTTGTGTTGGTTGGTTTTTGGTTTTGTTTTTTTGCAGACTATCTTATTCCTTTAAACATTACTTGATTTTGTTTGGTATTTCCAATAAAATAGAGCTGAATGCAACATATGCTTACTTCAAAATACAAATCTAGGATTCTCTACCTAAACTCTGTTGAAAACACATAAAGGTTTCATGCTAAAAAAAAAAATCTGAAGTAGACACTTGATCAAACAAGCTATTGTTGGGGTGGATTGCCTGGGAGGGCTTGTATAACTCAGTTTAGTAACATCAGGGATCCTGTCTGAAAAATGTGTTCAGCAGGAGGATCTCTAAATGATTTATGAACAACTGAATCAATAAGCAACCACTGGTGTTGAAAATGTCTTTTGAAGTATGGTATCCCAGTCTGCTTTTACAGTGTCTGCCTAGAGTCCAAAATAAGGAAGCAGGTTGAAGATTAACATCTCAACAGGCTCTTGAGGAGTAGGATTTCCTAAGGAAATCTTTCTTAGTCATTTAACTGCTATTGCCCCTCAGACAAAGGTTCTGTTAGAAGAAAATTGAAGAAAGTGTCATGATGGAAGCACTGGTGATACAGGAGTTTCCACTCTGCAGGTGAGAAGTGCCCGTTATTGCTTGTACAGATGCAAACAGGATTATTTTCAAGAGGGAAATGTCAACATCTTGAAATGTTCAGATTGTGCATCATGCATAATTTTTTGCTGAGAATCTGAATAAAGAATGTTCAATTAAAAAAAACAACAACAACAACAAAAACAAAAACCACTAAAAATATTAGAATACCAGAAAAATTCCTTTTCTGTTTCCCAGTTAGAAATGCTACAGCCATTGGCTGTGTTCTTTGCCTGTCCCTGAGATACAGGAGCAAGCTGGGAGCACTATTTCCAGAGCCAAGGACTCCACACACAGATAATGGTGCAAGAAGCTCTGGGCAAACTGGTGGAAATCCAAGGGCTTGCTGCTGTGGAGAAGAAAATCTGATGCTCCTAATTTGAGTTAGGGGTCCAAAAGCTTCTGGGTTTACTGTCACAAAGCAGTAAACTCAACACGAAGATGAGCTCTTCAGCATACAGGATTACTTATGTAAAACCAGGATCAGGCTCCCAGGCTTCTAGGCTACCAACCTTAGGACTAAGAGCCTGGGGCAACCATTACTACAATCTTATCCTTCAGCTGTAAGTTCTGAGAAAGAGGACAACAAGATCTATCAATGCACATTTCCATCCAGAACAAGGAACTGAAGTCAGAAAAACTGAGTCTTGATGTTCTTCTGCTAAGAATACCTACAAAATCTGCTAGCAGAAGTTGTATCACTCCACTAACAAAAGTGACAGAATAGCAACCTTACAATGCCAGCAAATGTGTCATATATTCATGGTTTCAACCAATAAACTGTGACAGATATCCTTCTAATCATTGTCTAAGAAAAAAATTGCTGAGTAAAAACTCCTGAGCCACCATAATAATTATGTTCAAAGCCATGAGAAGATGAGAAGTGCCAGGTACCTGAATGGACTTTAAAGGTACTGAACTTCACTGACTATCAACTTCACAGATTAAAGATTTTCTCTTACCTTTTTTTTTTTTTTTTTTTTTTTTTTTTTTTTTTTTAAAGGGGGAGATAACACCAGACATCTGGCTGAATGTTAACATTTCTTACTAAGGACTTGACAAGACAACAGATTCACAGTTAATGAATTCAAAGCTTCATGAATATATAACAACTCTAGCTTTGCAAGTACGAGCGCTACCTCCAGAGAGCTAAGCTACAGAGCGGTGATGCTTTCTTTTGTCAGGAAGGCTACCCAACTATGTCACCATAAAGAATCTGCTGATTTCCTTTGGGATCACCACTGGTTCAGAACGGCTCTATCTAGTTAGGATAAAACACACCAAAAACATAAGCAAGTAACATAAGGCTGATTATCTTCCCTTTCAGTGAAGTTTCAAATTCCTCATGACATATCAGCGATGGATGCAGAGTTTTTAAAAGACCCTGTGGCAAGAATGAAAGCACTCAGAGTATAAAGAGAAAGGAAAAGCTCATCACAGCATACAGAGGGAAAAAAGCTGGCACACAAAGAAGGGGTCTCTGACTTGACGTCTGAACAAACTACTCCAGATTGCAGATGGATCACTGAAAACAGAGGAGTTTTGTGCTGCCAGCGAGTATTTTTGCCTAAAATGTACTAGAATCTGGAAACAATAGGAAATAAACCAGAAGAGCTCAAAATGTCATGAATAATGTAGGCATATGCTATAATTAGGCTGCATGAATACAGCAAAAAGTCACCATAAATATTCACTCTGATATTTATAGACATTTGCTATGGTCACACTGACTCACCTTGCCATGAGCATTCCATAGACTGGCACAAATATTTGTAGAAAGCAATTTAGAGCCATGGAAACAAAACTCCATCTGCCTGGGTTTGTTGTCTGAATTGTTCGCAGAGTCAGTCATTGTAAAGAATGAGTGCAACAACATACAATACGACACAGACACCTCACTGCTGGTCCTCTGCCACAGACACCACAAGCTGCAAGAGCGCGACCCAACTATGCATTACCACCAGTTGCATTTGTGTTCAAGCAAGTGTCAAAGCATATTGGGACATTGCTATTATGAAATCTTCCTCGAAAACCGATTTAAAACAAGTGCAGCAAATAACTAAATGTGGTAAACATGGATCTTGATATCTAGCCTTCACAGAAATTACAATAATAATGTTAATAGCACGGTGCAATTTAGGACCACCAGATCTAATGGCATTCTTGATGTCCCTCTTCCTCCTTTCCGAACAGGGAAAAGAAGAAGGATAGTACCTGCAATACCACTTCTAAATGTCTTCCTTTCAACTGTCCCCTAAAAGGAGAGACCTTTCACTCTGTACTGTTTACTCTGGACAGCAATGGGTTACACAGGGAGTGAAGGGAGAATCAGATATAGATGCCCTGTCACAAAATGTTTAAGCTAGCTCTGCGTGTACACATCCCTTCACAATGAAAAAATAAAACAGGAGCTGTCAACAAGATTATTTTAGAGGAAATCAGATAGCAAAGCATGAGTAATTACCTCACTAAATCAAGTAATCTCTTTAATCTTAAAAGGAAATTTCAAACCTTCCTTTTAGCAAGCTTTATTTCAGCTTCCATACTCAATTTAGGTGTAAAAAATGTTTGGTTTTATTTTTAAGAAATGCATAGCAGGACTGAACTCTGAAGACCGTGTCTTGTTGGGTGTGAAGAAATTATTTAAGACAAATTATAGTGCTGTCACACTCATACCTCATAGTTTAAAATAAATCTTGTCATATAATTATACAAAGCTTGAGTTTGTTTAACAAATTTCTCAGAGGTATTTCTGTGGCACTACATTTCCCTTCGCCTTTGATTATACCCTATCATTTCAGTCTTCTCCCTCTATAGCTTTCTATGTTTTATTGTGGTGTTTAACAGGTTGCATTTATCACATCTCTTCAGCTGGGCTAAAGCAGATAAAACCGTGAAGTCTCAGTACAGTTCTTGGCAGTCCACAATTAAAGAATTATTTAAAAACAAAGGCACCCCAAAAAGGGATTTCTGCTCCCAAACTAAGAGCTTCAATAGTAAGAAACTGGGTCTCTAAAAACAGTTTTGATGTTCCACCCACAGGTTTACTGAGAAAATTAAGGGAAAAGGAAAATTCCTTTTGCATTTTAATTTCCATGCTATATTCTCAAAATGTCAGGGCAAACTTGACTAGAATCAGCCAAGTTATGATAATTATTTCAAGAAATTATAGTCTGTAAAAGAATCTGTCTTTTCCTTTCTCACTTATCATTGAAGTCTGATAAGCTGCGAAATGTTCAAGAGTAGTTTTTATTGAGGCAACAAGACGAAGACGGGCAAAGAACTGTCATCAGAAAAAACTTAAGCACAGCTCCCTAGGAAGTGCTTATCCAACTTGATGTGATATTATTGAAAGAATTTAATTGACCAAAACATTAAAGACAAGTCTAAAAATACACACTCCATGGGAAATGTGAAGCACTTCAGAAAGTTGGCAAGTCTAAGTAACTAGGCCTGATTTTGAAAGATGACATCTCATTTCACAGATGTTATTTACTGTAAGCCACGAATAATATTTATGGCTTAATCACCTGATCATCATAATCTGGTTTCTTAGTGACTCATAACTGCAAGTACTTGTGAACATATGATTACACCTCCAGAACTGGAAGGCTGCATAAGGCCATCTTAAAACAGGTCAATTAGCGTTTTCCAGTCCGTATACCGCCAAGCCATAAGATAGGTATTTTCTCGTTCTCTGACCAATCTAACATTATGTATCTCTTGAGACCAAACCCTTCCCCACTGGTGGTTCTAGAGATACTGTATCATAGCTTGGTTCATGTGCTCACTAATTAAAGGTACCTTACAAAATGTCTCAATGTTAAGCTGTGGCTGACATTAACAAGCTGTTAAATTAAATTTTGATGCAGATTTGAGGCCTCCCCTCAAAACTCAAATGCAAATGTGACTGTTTCATTAATCAGTTAGGATCATTGGAGCTCACACGGAGGGAAATGGTAACTTTTAAAGGGCAACTGTGTTTGCTTGAATTTTTTCCTCGGTATTTTCTGACTGCTTCTTTTCTCTCTCCAGTGGTAAAACTGCAGCTGCTTCAACTATGACACATTCCTACTACTGGATATGTTCTGCAGGTATCACAGTCATGATATCATTGGGTTCAACAATATCCTTGCTGAATTCTGTAGTTTTGTTTATCAGGAATAAACTGACTGTAGTTTTCTGGCTATGAGCTGAAGGCTTCTAGTATTGACATCTAAACCAAAAAAACTGAAAAAGAAGAGAGGATATCACAGCCCCACCTATTTAGTTTATAGTTTAATATATCCATCAAAATCAGATTTGATGGATATATTCACATTTTCTATTATACAGGATCTAAATCAAGATCTTTTAAAATACTACCTTTATTCCAACACTACTTCATAATCAGAAGTAACTGCAAACTTTACTTATAGTAATTATTGGAACCAGATGTTGTTAATAAAAAAAAGAGCAAACAAAATAATAAGCAGCTACTTCAGGAACTTTGAGCAAAAGCAATAAATAAAGGAAAAAAGTATGTGTATTTTCAATAATCAATCATTCCTCAGTAGATCTCTTCAGTTGTTAAAGAAGAATTTCCACTGAAGTCCACCTCCATCTTCTGAAAGAGTGAGAGCCCAGCTAATTACTTTATTTCAGAACAATAAAGATTCGCCTTTCCACTTTCTGTTCCGTGGCCCTCCAAGACACTTTGGTGGTGGTGGTGGTGGTGAAAGAAGCTATTTGCTTGTGGCAAGAACAAGAAAATCTTACTGATGAAAAATGAGGCAACTTTTTCGTTTTTTTCTATTAAAACAATAAAACCCAACATGTGCCAGTTTCACTTTCCATTTTGAAACACATTGGACAGCTGCAGGGCAGAATGTTATTCCTTCATTATTCTCTGTATTAGTCTTGAAATAATGCTATTTGGGATCAATGATCACCTCAGACATGCTAATATAAACACAATTTGTTTCCATAATAATTGGCATACTGCTATTTAGTGCATTATAAACAGCTGTATAAGTTAATCACAGATTCATACATTGGCTACGCACACTGCAATTTGTCTTTACAGAGTTACTACTGTCAGATCAAGTTTTTATCTATTCTTAATTTTAAGCATTTAATTACATTAGTATTCACACCATAAAACATATAAAGGGGCCTCACCACTGCCCTTCATGAGATGAATTAATTTAAATCATAAATCCACTCTCTTGTAGAAAGGAACACCCAAAGAATCACTTTTAGCTCATGGACTATCTGTTGGTTTCCTTCTGTTTAAATGAAATACTCTCACTGTACTCTTACTGGAGTGCACAAAATGTCCATTTGACACTGCGCTTTTCATTTGCTTTCAAGTCAGAGGAATGACCCTTCCTCTATTAGTTTATTTAAATGTCACTGAACCTTTTGGGGGATTCTGCCCCATAAGTGATGGTACATATCCTGTAAACCAAACCTGTAAAAACATCTCTGGCCTTCACATTTGGCTAGATTACCCTCTAAAAGGAACCATTTCTCAAATTGATGGCCTCTGTGTTTCAGCACATTTTACTTCCAGAAGCTGTAACCATGATGGGAAAAAGCAAAGAAAACAGAGAGAATTTGGCATTAGCAAATTTTACAAATGGATCTTAAACCCCAAAGTGTCAGACTGCCAGTCAGAGCCCAGACCAGACTTCACGCTTTGTCCTTCCCCCAACTGCTGTTGTCTTTTCCTTGACTTACTGTACATTCCCACGCGGTGACTGACTACATACAGATTAACCAAATGCAATTTTCACAAGCCACCAGACCAGGATAACACTTTTCCGCATAAAATGCTTGACACTGCTTGTCTGCCCATGCATTACAAGATGCCTTCACCTTGCACTAAATGTGCATTGCCTGCTGCCTTCCTACATTCCTTTAGGCGGCTGCCAGACTTTAGGTTAACTTCCCTTCCCTGCCGTGAGTACATCCAGGTGCACACTGTCTTTGTATACACACCTTCGCCTGCCTATTCTTCGTGCACCTCGTGATGTCTCCTCCCATAACAATGACTGCTGGCCTCCCGGGGCAGGGCTCAGGGCCTACTACTACTCATCCTTCTGCACCAGCCCAGGCTTAAGAGATGCTGACTTTAGAAAAGTGACTGATGGAATTATGTGTAAGCTAAGGGATTCCTTATATCCTATATAAATAAGATTCCCTCTCTTGTGAGAGAAAGAAAAAGGGATGAGTTTCTAACGGTAAGAGGAAAGGTGTGCAAGACCAAAGAGAACTGGTGAAATGGCTGCAGGATGGGACCAGGGAGTGGAACGAAAGGGTAAAGTCTGGAGCTAGCCAGTGCTGACCCCTGGGGAACACCGCTGGCCACGGGCCTCCAGCTGGGCTCTGCTGCCGATCACAGCCCCCTGAGCTCTGCCATTCAGCCCGCTCTCAGCCCACCTCACCGTCCGCTCATCTAGTCCACACCTCCTGAGCCTGCCCGTGAGGATGTTATGGCAGACAATGCCAAAAGCCTTGCTGAGGTTGAGGCAGACAGCATCCACCACTCTCCCCTCATCTACCCAGCCAGTCATTCCATCAGAGAAAGCTATCAGGCAAGTCAGGCATGACTATTTCCCCTTGATGAATCCATGCTGACTAACCCTGATAACCTTCTTTTCCTCCACAAGCTCGGAGATGGTCTCCAGGATGAGCTGTTCCATCCCCTTTCCAGGGATGGGGGTGAGGCTGAGTGGTCTGTAGTTTCCTGGGTCCTCCTTCTTGCCCTTTTTGAAGACTGGAGTGACACTGGCTTTCCTCCAGTCCTCAGGCACCTATACTCTTCACCATGACCTTGCAAAGATGACAGAGTGGCTTGGCAATAACATCTGCCAGCTCCCTCAGCACTCAGGGGTGCATCCCATAGGGGCCCATGGATTTTTGCATGTGAAGCTTGCTTAAGTGATCTCCAACCTGATCCTCCTGGAGCACAGGAAAGCCTTCCTTTCTCCACACTTCCTATCTTGCCACCAAGGTCTGGGAAACCAGAGGGCAGGCCTTAGCAGTCGAGACTGAAGCAAAGGCGGCATGCAGTAACTGCCTTCTGTGTGTCCTTCATCAGCAGAGCACCCACCTCATTCAGCAGTGGGCTCACATTTTCCCTAGTCATCCGTCTCCTGCTGATGTACTTGAAGAAGCCCTTCTTGTTGTCCTTGACCCTCCTCACCAGATTTAATTCCAAGTGGACTTTAGACTTCCTTGTTGCCTCCCTGCATGTTCTCACCACATCCCTATATTCCTCCCAAGTGGCCTGTCCCTTTTGCCTCATCCCATAAACTTTTTTCTTCTGAGTTTTGCCAGAATTGTGAGAGCTTTTCTCCTTGCCTTAGCAAGAGAGAGAAAATAATGTTCAGCAAGCTCTCCGCTCACTATACATGAGATATTTTCTCACTACCACGTGGTTAACCCAGGTGCCTTCATATAAAATGTATTTAAGAAAGACTTTCACTGGTACCCATACAAAGAATTTCCCTGCTTTGAAGTCATACCCATCCCATTTCTTCCAAAATCCCTTTAGGCATCTATTTTTCCTCTACCCTGCTGAGTACTATTAACAGGTTTGCAATTAAGCAAGGGGATTAATTTTGCCTCCAAACAGGAGACAATGATCTAAAGTTACACATAACTTATGTAGACAATAGAGAATAACGTAAACCTGATTCATATTCTGTAAGCCAAATTCATAATTCTGCAAGCAAAAGGATTCACTCTCTCTCCAGTGGCTACTGACTCTTTAAGAAAACATGAGTAAAGTGATAAGAATCTCCAGCCTCGGTACCAGAATGACTTTAAAATTTCAGTGGTAGTTCCTTTATAATCATAGCTTTGCTGTTGGTCTTCAGGAATTTTCAAACTAAGCAAACATTAAATTCAAGCAACAATAATAAAACCAGCTCACAAATAAAGTAGCCTAGAAACATGTCTCAAATGACCCAATATTTTAAACTGCGCTAAGTCATTTCCTCATTTCCCATTGCTCAGATGCCCTAGCCAGCCATAAGAATGATATAAAGTATCCTCTAGCTATAAACTCCATCCATAGTTAAGTCCTGAAAAGAAAATACGTATACTAATTTTCTCATCATTAAATCACTAATTATATTGAAAAAAACTGCAACACACTGATTTTTTTTTCTTTTGCCTTTGGGGAAAAAGTTTGTATGTAATTATCAGTTTCCTAACTCTTTACTTGCCCTTTTGTTTTAACAATGAAAGAAACTCTTTCGTCTGTCTGCACGACAGTATTGCAATGAGACAGGCTGGAGGAAATATGAAACCCAGCGATGGGTCGGGGCTCTGGAGAAAACAAGCAGTATCTATTCCTAACCTCTTATTGACCCATCACTGGCCTTAGACTAACAAGTTAAACATTCAATTAGTAGAAAAGAAATGAATGTGTCGTTTATTAATTTGGAAGAGAAAGTGCAATGTTGTGCATATTAATTCACCTAATATGCCGCACAGCTTCTGAACTTCTGTTAGATAAATCCCATCTAGTTTCAGATACTCAGTCCTAAGAGGCAACTTGGTAGCAAAATGTCTTACACACAGGTCTCTGCATATTTGCATTACATAGAGGAAAATTGGAATTAATCATTTCTCAATTTCAACATGTCTTGAACCTTGTTTATTTATCATAGATTGAAGCTGCCTAACTCCTTGTTATCTATTCATTTTAACTTGTTTTCCATCCTGTATCTATCTTCCCATACTCCCTCATTCCCTGCTCTTTGCTTTGATCTTTAACTTCTATCTCTCTTCTGATTTACATCTGTATTTACAACCACCCTCCTATAACCCCATTACAAAAAAGCCTCTTCAGCTCAACTGCCTACTGAGCTGCCTGTCAGACTGCTCTCCTTCTCCCCTCAGTCCCCGAGCACACTGCCTTGCATCAGTGCTCCCCATCTCCACTGGGCCACATCCTCTCAGGGCGAATGTCACCAGTGCTACTCGTGCCCTCTTCCTTTCCTACCTCTTATGACAGGCTGGTATCCTTGTAGGAGCATTATGGACTGCGTGGGTGGAGTGGTCTGCAGTGGCTGTACGACCTGGCTGGATCATTGGCATCAAAGCTTGAGGTCAGTGGTTTGAAGCCCAGCTGGCAGCTGGTTAACAGTCGTATTCCACAATGGTCTGATACAATCTGACATCTTCATCTGGAGCAGACTGCATCCTCCGACCAGTTTGTGAGTGGAACCAAACGGAGGGGAGAGGGCAATACGCTGGGAGACAGGGCTGCTGGGCAGAGGGACCCCAACAGGGTAGACAAATGGGCTGACAAGGCCCTTGTGAAGTTCAACAAGGGCAAGTGCAAAGTTTGACTGCTACTCCTCTCCATTGCAAGACTAGAAATATAATCTCAATGCATTCTATGCATACTGTAAAAAAAAAAAAAAAAACAAAACAAAAAACTACACAAAATTTTCACTGCCATGAGTGGAACAGACTAAAACTTCTGTAAGTGCCATGTAAGTCCCTCGGCATTCTAGCAGCAGCGTTTCACTACTGCTCAATAAAATATGGATATTGCTTATTTGTTATTCTATTGTCTGACCTTGAGAATATCTGATCACCACCCATCCACACAGCTTGTACAGAAATCCTCTTCCAATCTGTTGTGCACTATTGAAGTTAAGAAGTTAAAGCTCGGGCTGGTTAATTAGATGTAAGAAAGAATGGGACACAGAAATCTAAACTCAATATAATTCATTTCTGGAGACAAAGAGGTCAAGTGTACATGACACTTGAGAGCTTATACAGCTTTCCTAGGTACATATTCAGTAGTGTTAGTCTGAAGCTTCAATGGGTAGGCAGCAACATCCCATGTCAGTGACACGCTAGGAACTGCAGGTACTCCTGGAATCACACCACAATTTACATTGGACAAAAGACAGTTTTAACACAAATAGCTCTGTCCCACAGTTGGAATTCCAAGTATGTGTCAAGCATGAAAGGGAAGCTGAATGAACAATATATGTTTCTTCCCTTGGCCTCCAAGCGGAATTAAAAAATTAATCTAGTTAAATATATTTATCTGTCTTGTCTAGTTGGTAGCTAGCATTTGAAATATCCCACTGTTTTCATACAAACAAGATGCCCTACAGGTAAACCAGGCTTGGGGCCCCATTTCACAACACCTTCACAGTTTTATATGTTCAAAAACAGTTCAAGACCCATACTTACAAATGATAAACAGAAGTTAAACTGATTATTTTAGTCTTTGGATGAAATCCAGTGCCCCATTCCGTTAGGAAAGCAAGGAAGTATAGAAATCTGACTCCAAGAAGCTAAATACATTCATGTATTGACATGAACATTTTTCACAGCAAATGTGGAATCTTTTTACAATGACAGATGAATGATAAAATTTTGTTTGTTCTTTCCTATTGTATATAGATATTCTTTACACGTGTGATCATGCATATTTCACTGCATCACCCTGTTACAAATACTGGGCTGTTTTGAAAAAGATGTATCTGCTCCTTTTAGCCATAAATTGTTGTAAGACCCAAGCTTTTTTTTCAGATTTTTTAACTGCAGAACACCATTTTCCCAGACCCCCAATTGCATGTTTCTTGTAATGTTTTGATATGCAGCCATTTATTTCATTGCTATTTTGCTAATTCACATTTCCCTTAGGTGGAAGGTCTGAGGACATTTTTGTGAGAATAGATTGCACTAACTAAATTTGTATTTTTCTCCAGAAGACATAAAAAGTGCTGCAGGATGTTTTGTGTATATGGTTAATGTTAAGACCATTTTTCTTACGAAGTTTTATTGTTGCAGAGAAGTCAAGTGAGTGGACTTGCCTTAAATTTACAGACAAGGCAGAAACCTGATGGTTTACTCAAACAGTAATAGTATACACTAGCTGGCAAGGAGGTTTACAAAGTGTCTGTAACAAAGGGCTGCAATATGGAGCTTCAGGAGATCTAAATCTGGAACATTTCAACTTGACATTTCATTTGCTTGTATAAATCACTGTGGAGGATGGTTGAGCACTCAAGTTAAAACAACACTTAAATTATCACATTCTGAAATCATGAGTCAAAGTAATCAAATTGTCTAAATAATGTGAAGCAGTCTTATTTGGTGCTCTCCTGAAGTAATTACAGTGCCTAGTTGGTCATTTTCTCTGAGTAGCAACCTCACAAGCAACAGAAATCATTTTCATAATAAAAGCATAACATGGAAGGATAACAATATGTATTTTAAAGCAAAATCTATTTGCAGGAATGTTTACATGTTGTCTGTATTAACACCTCTTATTTTTGAGAAGATTGCCTATACAAAACAATTTGGAAGAAAATTAAATTTCAAAAATCTAACATGTTTGTTTTCTGTTTTGCTTTTCATTAGGTTTGGGGTATTTAATTTCCACACTGTTTAAGTCAATAAGGCTACTTCTGGGTGTAAGAACAAGAAAAAGCTTGAGTGAGTAGGATCTACCATGTGGAAATATCTGCTTGACAGTAATGTCTATAGTACAGGAACTATAAAAAAGAGTTTCCAAAATATTTTATTTACACTCGGGCACATTTTCTGGGAATATAACCCTGGGAGCCAATGAAAATCTTGGGAAGGAAGTAAGGAAGGTACATCGACCCGTAGAGCTGCTCCACAGCCACTAGGCACTGCACTAGCTGGGCTAGAGAGGATGTCAGAGATGACAGCCCAGATCCAAGCACAAAAACACAAGGATATAATTATTGTCAGAGTATTTTATCACTACCTCTTATCTTGCACAGACAAGGTTACAGCTCAGGAAAATAAAGTGGGAGAAGCTGGAAAGAAAAAACTACTTTTGCCTTATGGCAAAAAATGCATTTTTGCCTATGTGATACAAAAAAACCAAGGAATAAATAGAAAGTTCAGGTTTTCACAGCTTGGCTGTAGATGAAATGCATCTCGTACAGCCATGAAACTATACTGGAATAAGTGCCACTGGGAAAATTAATAACAGGAACAAGTGATCTCATGAGTACTGGAACTAGCGAACCCTGTTTTTTATAGATTTGAATTGTGTGCTTGGATTCTCTGGTGTTTAATAAAGAGAAGCTTTGTGTGCTTGTCTAAACCCCTGCCTGCTTCAGCCTTTCCCTCCGTGAATGTACAAAGGGAGCAGTCATGACATCTTTGGAATTTGTTATTTTTTAGAATCTTATTATTTTATTAAATTTAGTTCAAGTTATCCAACTGGATAGACAACCTTCCCTGCCCCATACTCAAGATGAGATGTTGTAAGACTTGATTTCCTAAGAAGCAAGATGAAAAAATACCCACAAGCGTCTTCCCGTTCTACCACAATTGAGAGGAGCTTCCATAAACATCTGCCCAAGTAATGCATTATCCCTTGCCCAAACCTGCTTTAACATTCTTCTTTTCTGCGATGCTGACAAAAAAACCTGACAATGATTAGTTTGCTAGTGTCCTGAGACCACTGCTTATCTCACAGACCAAAAGTGCCTCATTTTTTCTTGTAGTTTTCAGTTTGTCTGTCTGCCCACTACCTCATCTTGGTTGGATTTAGACTGCAAACCCTTTGATACAGATATCACACTTTTACCCCATTTGTTCCTGCAGCAAGAACAAAGTAAACCATGTCTATAACCAAGTTACCATAATGCTGTATTCATTCAATTAATACATAATAATTATATTAATAAAATGACAACTGAGCAGGATACTTGTTAGAATCATATAGTACTCATCACACTGACCTGCTATCATTAAGAAGGGACTGCCAGTTATTCTAATGCACTGAATGAGATACTATTCATATGACAAACGAATCTGTCAAATGGTTTTACAAGCCTGCCCAAATTCTAACAGAGTGTTTATCCAAAGCAAACCACTGCTTAAAGTTGGCAGACTCATTATTTTTCATATTAATATGTGTACCAACTTGAGGGTTACCACTAAACCATTCTAGGCCTCCCTCTACAGATGGATTGATGATTGCTCTTTGATTTATGGCTCATCACCAGGACATTATTCACAAGGCCTTGATAACTCATTTATATTGGTCAGCATGTGTATCTGACTTGACAGAATCATTATCCACATTATCACCAGAACTCACACACGGACCTCTGCCTTTGCTCTGGAATTGATATTGGATTTGAAATCACTAAACACCATTCAATCCACTCCCCTTAGAGCCACACCATGCTGCTCACATTGCACTGTAGTCACATACTACCTAACGCCCATCGCATTCTTTTTTACATCTGATCTATGAACAACACTAACTTTTTATACCTGTTCTACATTATGTGATATTTGAGATGTTACATCTGTATTTAAAGTGTCCGATGGTAAAAGACAAAACCTTGACATTATTAAGCTCTGCCATACTATCTTTATTTGTAGCTAATTTAAAATTCTATTGCACCTTCAGTGCAAATTCTATTTTACCATTATTTTATGCAGACCACCACACTCTACGAACCCATACTCAGTCAAACCTTTCCAAATCAGAATAGAAATATCAGTTCTGAAAACTGAATTTCTTATAATCCAGAAAAAAATGAGTTCTACTCTAGTCTGTGAAGCTTTGGCTTCCACACTCATAAACACTTCAAACAGTTAAAAACTGAAATTAAAAGAGGGACCAAAAGAGGATGAAGGTTGTCCCTCTTCTGCTATTTCATGCATTACCTTACTGCTTTAGACCACAGGAAAGAGCAAGGAATTATAAATACAGGCTCATAAGCATATGTATTTCATGTTAATGCATTTCGTCAGACAGCCTAGTAAAGATAATATTATCTTTAAGCAGTTTTCAGCAAGAAATGACTAGACAGACTTATTTCCCTTTCAGGTGTTATTCACATTCTGTTATGAAGTTATTCAGTGCTTAAACAGAAATACAGTCAGTAAAGATTTGAGAGATCATGTGAGAGAGAACCTTCAGCTGAAAACTAATTCTAAGTGTTCATTTGCACAACCAGAACAGTCACTTTTCTATGGCTTTCCTTCGTCCTGCTGCCTTTTTCATTGATACAAAAAATGAGAGGTAGAAAGCACCAAGTTCATTATCTGTAATTCTGAATGTCACAAGATCATTTCCAAAATCCAGATTATTACATCATCACTTTGGCTTCTAGAAACTCATTTATTTCAGACCTGTTTTGCATTTCTGACCTGTTTTGCTATTTAAGTCAAAAGATGAATACTGTCACCTTAGCTGCCACTGCTTCTGTGTATCTGTACATAATATTTATTTCAGTTTCAATTTATTATCATAAACCCTAGGATTATAAAGTTTTTGTTTCAGGTGACAAGTTTTGCACCCATATATTTTTATTTATTGTGCAAGTTAAGCTATACAGGGACTTAACTAACTACACATAAATTTTCATGAAAAACCCATGGCAACAGAACATATCCCACACTGAACATATCCATCTCTTGAACATCATCTCCCACTAGATCTTCTTTAGCTAACTCAAACATCACTATGACATTTTCAGTGTGTAAATAAACTATGTATCATGTTAGTATTTATTCTTAAAGTTCTAAGATCAAAAAAACGTAATAGCTAGTTTCAAATTGCTATCTATCTAAACATTCATCCCAATACGTTTAAGAATCAGGACTTTATCATGGTAACAGTTCAGTCAAAAATAAAGATATGTGAAAATTACAGCAATGGGAGCTATAGGATGCCTGTGTTGTTATTTAGCTGTAGAAACTAAAGCATGCCAGACATGTATACTTTACTATAAGATGGTCTTGCCAGATGTCATAAAACATAAAAATGTAATATGTGTCAAACATTGCTTTTCCTAACAAGAGAAATTACTAATTTAGATTTAATATGTCTAACTCTTCTAATTGTTTTAGTAGTGATTGCTAGGAAAGTCCATTTAAAGCTATTAAGATTTAAAAGAAGTAATCATCACAGGGCACTTCAGCAGCAACCTGAATTAGCCGCACAAGACAAAACCTCTGCTCATTGTTTAAAAACTGTAATAATAGGAAGTATTTTTTTCTAATAATGTTGATGTAAACAATCCTGACTATAACTGACCGGAGTAACTATTTTTGCCTTTTTTTTTGCTTTTGTGACATTCAAGGCAGATTCAAAAGCAAAATCCCTCATGATAATGATGAAAATTCCAATGCTACCGTCATAAGAACCTGGTTTTTGCAAGACTGAAAGGGCTTTTCTCTTGCACAAGGTTATTCCTTTATATCTGGCAAAACCAAAAGAGAATTCTTTTCCAGCAGGCTGAGCCATTAGGATGAAAATCCCATCTTTTGAACAAGGCTGATACCTAATCTTTATCACTGTATTGATTTAAAAGGGTTGTGAGATTTAACCATATTCAGCTTAGTTGCCTGACAGACAAAACAGAAGAAGGAGAAATCTATGCCAATCAAACAACATTTCTTATGAAAAAAAAAATCATCTGAAATTAAAAACTAAACCACAATATTTTGGTTGTCTAGAGAGAAGTAGAAATTCTGAAAAGTTCATTTTAGGAGCTAACAGGAAATGAAATGCCAGAATTGTCAAGTTAGTAGTCTTTCTTAGTCCCCTGCTCAGCAGTTCACACCCTCAGGATATAGACTCAGGACCAATTTCTGTGACAGGGTGATCTGCTAAAGAATTAGTATATGTGATAAAAATGGGCGAGTGGGAAAAACTGTCTTTTTGCATTTGTGTTTCAACCCAAAGCTTCCTTATTACCTGAACACCGTCAGTCTTTAAGAAATAGCTGGCTAGATTGGCTTGGTAATTAGCTGAAAAGACAAAGGCTAAAGGTCAGTTAGCCTAGGAGGCAAAAGCTAATTGCATACTCGGCTTCAAGAGACCAGCTGGGAAAAGACAGAGCCAATGGCCAGTCAGAAGTGCTCCTCCAAAGTCTAAGAGGGGATTTAGCGTAAGGAGAAGGAAGAAAGGAGTGGGAGTTATTGCTGGGTTTCTTTTTTCCTACTTGTAGAGTTAAGTTACCCTGGGAGTTGAAAAAAGCATGACTCATCTTGAAGGATTATTTTAAAATGAGACAGATTCACAGCTCAAACCAATCTTTTGACAATTCCTTTCTCTGCCTGAGAAGACTGAATCCTAAACGCCTGAGGAGAGCTTCCACCTTCACAAAAGTGTTCTAATCATCATTTTTGCTAGTTTAAGGGATTATAATGTTTCCATTTTTTTCTTAGGCAATCAGACCTTTACTGGAGCAGAAACTATAAATTGAGTATTCCACTTCTTAGGTGAGAACTCTTACTATATACCTGCAAGATTCATTCTGTGGATCCATACAAACTCAACTGGTCCATGCCAAGTAGACCAAGTTGTACTTGAGGAAGATTTAGCTAAAACACCATAGGAATAGGAAGCAGTTCATTCACAGTGAAACTGATAACAATGAAATCTTTTCAACAGAAGAGTTTAAGAGTAGTAAAAGCCAATATCCTGTACAATCTAGTGGGTTAAGCAATAAACGTTGGAGTGTGGTATATCTGACTTGTTAGATTCTTCCCTTAATCTTGACCTCAACATCTTGTCCCAGCTGAATTTATTTGGTAGGCTTAAGTAGTCTCAAGCTTAATAACACTTCTTTTTTTAGGAATTTGCTATTCAGCGCACTTAAACTTAAACATTCCACAGACTACTTTTCTGTAGCTTCTAAACATTCAACTTGCCTCACAGACCTCAGATTTTAGCAGAACGGTGCAGTTGTTTCCATAAGAACATGTTCTACTGAGGATAATGCTGTATGCATATCCAGGAAAGAGGGCATCGTCAGATGAAGGTCTCTGCTTGGGTTTTTTGGGGGGAGAGGTTAAGGAGTGGGTGTGTAAGGGCTCACCTGCATGGTTTCACATCAAAACTGGGGTCTCTTTATTGCATCATCAACACCATTCTTTTTCCTGTTGAAGTAGAAGATATTTTAATAGGGAATCTTGGTCACCCAGATTTTCCCTGTTCTGTGTGAGGAACTGATTATACACTTAGCTATTGTAGTTCAAAATCAATGAGCTTCCATGTCTTCAGTTTTGTCTACTGAAAGTTTTGATCAGTTCAACATTAGGCACAGTCATAGAACCACAGAATGATTGAGGTTGGAAGGAACCTCTGGAGTTAATAGTGAGGAACAAATGTACTGTAAGACCTGCCAGGTTTCCACTTCACTTCCTTTACTGTATGATTAGCAAAGTTCAGTGCCTCCAAACTGGCATGAAGGTGTTTAATGTCAGAGCTTAATAATACAGCATACATTAAAAATATAAACACAACATTTTTGCAGCTTAGAGAAAATATTTGCCCAAGACAAGTTAAAAGTATGTAGCCGTTATCGTCTAGTGTTTTGTTAGATATAAAATGACCCTTTAAAGCCTTCTGACATTCTCCTTAAAGCTGAGGATTGAGACTATGACCTTTTTAAAGCCTTCCAAAGAGCTTCACAATCAACCAACTCTTACAGAGAAAGTTTCATTAGAAGCCAAAGACTTTTTTATAAATGTGGTTGCACAGTTGCCCTCTCATGAAAAATGGGCAAAATCAGTTCTTGTTATTTGAAGAACAAACAGCTGTTGGTGCTGAATGAGTTCAGAAGACATGTTTTGTAATTTGAATCCAACTTCCAACACAAGAAATTTTTATTAAAAGCAAGGGGGGGAAAATTACCATAAGGGGCCCAGGAATACTGTGGAGTGTGTATCCCTGGAGTTATTACAACATGACTGCAGAAGCCCTGAGCAGCCTTTTCTGGTTGCATCCAGTTTTAGTAGGAGTTGGACTAGGTGACTTCTAGAGGTCCCTACCAACTTAAACTAAACCACCAGCTGAAGTTAGCATCCTTCTTCCTCTGTGTTTGCAATGCTAGGAAGGGAAAAGACTACTCATAGGTGTTGAGCTGCTACGGATGACTGAACTGCAGTAAAGGAATCTCTCAGAAATAGGATAGGATAGGACAGGTCAGGATTGGATAGATCTGAAGTCTGAAATGTGTCATCTGTCAAAAAGGGAGGAGTTTCGGCCCAAGTGGAGATAGAAGGGTGATGTGGCTACTACTAGTACAGATACAGTAGAAAGGCTATCAGCCTCTAGGGTAATGGGTAGCTTTGACTATATACTATATATGTCACTCCCAATATACCTTCCTGTTTTACCAGTACTTAACAGAATATTTTTTAATTGCTATTCACGTAAGACCAGGAATAAATTGCTATCACACTGGAAGCAAAAGCAAACACAGGAAAGAAACTGAGTCCAAATCTCTGTATGAAGGATTTCTTGCAATGAAATTTATAGCCATCTGCTGCTCAGATCCATCCTAAAGGCAACAACCTATCTATTCTAAATACACAACGATTACATCTACAGTGGTACTGCAAGTTGTGGTTATTGAATAAAGAAAACAAGTTACCACATGTTGCCAGTTAAACAAATAAACATAGTCATTCTGCTGCGTCTAGGGATTTAAACTTCCTATGTCTATCATTAGTATTGACTGAAGCATTGCCCAAACCCAGAGACCTACAATAGGCAAAAAGAGAATTAGATCATTCTAAACAAGTCCTGTTGGAGGCCTCAAGCACCGAGTCTACAAAGTAGCTTCAATGCTTTAGAAGGCATTTCTGTGGGCTGCTTGTGTAAATATCAAAATAAGCCACTTCTCAAGAAGAAATGAAACAATCTGGTAAAAAACAGCATCCAGTAAATAAACATTTGCAATAACACAGCAAATAATCTGGAAGATCATGATGTAACTACCAGTTCTCTTTCCATTTATTTTCTCTTGCTTCCCGAGATCTTTTTTCCTCTCCTGAAAACTTTTTTCCATTCTTTAGTATGCATCAGACAGAGCCTTAGATCCCTAGGCTTTAACAGAGAAGCCACACTCTCATTTTTCTATTAACAATATCATTTTTGTTTCTGTCAGCCCTTCGGTCCTGAAGACACCCAGACCAGAGTCATTCATTTTTACAGTCATTTGTAGCAGCATAGACCAGCCCACTAGGCACAATGCACAGTGTTTGCATGCTAATGGCATTGCACAGGTATGCTGCTGTGGCTGCCATTGGTGGCAACACCATTTCACAATCTCCTGACTTGATTCTCTACAGTTTTGTCAATCAAAGTAGCCCACTTTGTGCCATAATACTGAGTGTCCATCTGCCGGGTTTGTTAGAAACCTGGCCAGCAGTTACCTCAGTGACGCTTCCTACACTAACATGCTAGACAGGCTTCTCCTTGCCTCACTGATGCGTTGCCAACTCTGATTCCTTTTCCTCATGCAGGATATCTCTCTAAAGCTTTTCCCTCACCATTTTTTAGAATACATGCTTTTATCAATAGGACACTGTTATTAGTTGTACTATCTCCCTCTATCCAAGTATAATTTCCTCAGGTAGGAAACATTTTCCAGCTGGGGACTGCTGCAATACGGCACATTATAGCTGCTGCTTCACATCCAGAGGTCCCCATGTTGACAGCAGAAATAGATTGCTGCAGTGCTGCTCCCACTGACAGTAACAGCATAGACTTGGGATAATACACATTCACTTCTTTTTATTGGCATTGCTAATTGTGAAAGGGAGTTGATTAAGCAGACAGTTTTGCTCTTTATGTTAGTTCAACCCTTAATAAATCTAGTGAGAGTGGCAAAGCAAGCGCCGATTCACACACATTATAGTAATTTCACAACCACTGCCTTCTAGAAAGAGAACTGAAGCTACTAGGGGAGGGAACAGTCATGGCGATTTTTGTCCAGTGAAATGGCTATGGAAAATTCAGCTACAAATGATCATTTTCACTCTGTGCCTAGCTGCCCCAGGCTTCTTGACAGTGCCCTGCCCATCACCAGGGCAGGCAGGGGCAAGGAGTTCTCAGCTCTGCTCAGGCTTACTGCCCACAAAGAGCTTTGAAGATCGACCACTTCCACAACAGAAAAGTATCTGTCGTATGACTCAGAGGTCTAACCAAAGAAAATCATTGAAAAAGAAACCTAATATGAAAACGTTTCTGTAAGGAAAGAATTTCAACACAGAGGGGGCTTCTGTGTTTATTAGTAGGCTTCATTTTATCTCCTTGTGGAAAAAAATCTCCATTAAATGTTTCAAAAATACTCCTTCAAGACAGATTGTAAGATGGGACTGCTCCCATAAAGCAAATTATCAGTTCTAGAAGGGTAAAACTCTGAAGACAAAGAGAAGGGGTTCCATCAGAGGAAAAACATGGTGCTCGGTCTCACTGCATAGGGTCTGAGTGCAAATGCACACCTGCCCTCAAGACCATTCCGTGGTCTCCTGAGACTCATAAAGACTACAAAAAGAGTAGATTCAACTTCTGAAGAAGGTTGTTTGAATCACCTAAAGCCTGTTCCCAGGTTCATGATTATCAGGGGGTAACAAGAATGACTCGGGTAGTGTCAGAGAGGTTACAAAGTCTGGAGTATTTCATGGCAGTTGGTTCCTTGCATAAAAAAATATCTTATGGCTTCTTCTCTTACTTAAGCACAGAACCTGTCTACATTCTGGTCTCTCCACATTTTTTCTTTGTCTGTTGAGAGCAGGGACGTGCCCAGAAGTTTTCCGTTCTTGCACAGCAATGAAAGAAATGGTCTCATACCAGTTGCAGCAGCAGGGCTAGGAAGTTCGAAACATTTGCTGAGGTCTTTAGGACTGGTCTGATCCTGGCAGGCCCACCCTTAAGATCTGCTCAACTCTTTTGCTTTTTTCATATGATCACTGGGACCAGATTTAATTTGGGTAGGGAAAAAAAAAAAAAGAGGCACCTTTACAAAAGGTTTTGAACAGTCCAGGGTTCGTTCATCTTCCCACTCCCCCCGCCCCCCACATTTAGGAGTATGAGAAGGAATTTCTGTACACTAGACAGCTGTGGCAGATTCAGTAAAAAAAATATTTATTTTCTTTCTAAACTTATGAAAGTTGTATAAAAAAGGAGAGTGGTGCATAACCCTTTTAGCCACTGGCTGGCACTGAAACCTGGGACATTGATCCATAAAACCCAAACTCTCAGACTGCCACAGAGAACTGAAATGCCCTCCTGTGGAGACCGACACAGAGGGGACTGAGAACTTCCCTTCACCTAAGTTTCCAGTACCCCAAAACCATATCCTTCCTTTACAGATGCATGCATATCTCTGTATTGCAGTCTGCACTTTAAATATACCCTAAAGGCAAATTTAATCTCTTTGATTTAGCTTTCCCTCAATAATTTAGTCACACACATCCTTACACAGCACATCCACTCAGTCACACACATAAACAAACAAATGAAGGAGTGAAAACCTATGAATTAATCAAGCTATTTCCCCGAAGACTCTGAAAGAAGAAAGCAAGGGAAATTGTAAATGATATTTCTATTTGGGAGGCAGCTGGATTTTATCACGATGGGGCCATCCAAACATATAAATATCTGAGATAAGAAGGAAGAAGATGAAATGAAATGGATGGAAACATTTGTGCTGTCAGTAAGATGAAAGAATAAAGTTGTGGGTGCAACATAAAATGATTCTTTAAATTAGACCATATCCTCAGCATCATATTTAATATCCTTTCCACTAACCTGCCAGGAAACTATTCCTGCTATTCTCAAACTTGAACCTAACCTTCTCTTTTCTACCCCAACAGTGCTTCAATGCATAATAAATGGGTTACACCCACCAGTTAACTAATGTGGTTGACAGCAGCCTAAGGCGAAACTAGTACTTGCCTGTCATTTGTTATTTGACAGCACGGCCCACTTGAACATTAATACAGCCATTTACTGACCATTAAAATGGTTATAGATATTTTAATTATAAGCCCATGGCTTCAAATTGTATTTATAAAAAATACATTAATTTATAATCTATATGTGACCAATTTAGTCCCAGAATGAAGCTCCAGGCAGTTACTACATTTAAGCACAATAGGATTCTGATTCTTTAGCTCAGACCTGTCTCATTTTATCAATATTCCTTAAATGGTTATCTTCTGCCCCCTACACTTTTAAATTACAGGTACACAATGAATGCTTGAAGTGAGAAAACAGGAGACTGAACTTGTTTTTCTAGTAAAGTATTTCCTGAAGAAAGAACAGTAATCATTTCAAATCATTCCCAGAAAGTTAAACAAAAAAAAATTAAGAAAAAAAAAGTTCCCTGAGAATTTTTCCAGACTGCAAAATTCACAAAATAGCTCAGAAAAATGGATTAAAAAAAAAAAAAAATTCCCAAATTATAGCAGTTTTATAAGTGTCGGTGAGTGTGAAATAGACAATTTATGGCATATGGCATATGCTTTAGAGATGGAAAAAAAACCTTTTTTTGACCAAAGCAATTACAGACTTCTCTAGCAACAGAAGCAGACACTTCATCAGAAAGTCAGATTTCTCTTTGTAGGTAGGTAGAAGATATCATTGCAAAACTGGCATCCAGATGGGGTATAAATTTGAGTGAGCCTTCTAAAGGAGCCAATATTGTGGTGTCCACCGACCACCCATGGTCTGATGTAGAAATACATTTACAAAACTTGTATTCAATTTGTGCCTGCAGAAAAAAACCAAAACATTTGGAATTTATAATAATTTACAAATAGACCCCCAAATATTTAGTCTAAGATTGTATTAGTTACTTGTTTATTGATAAACAACCAAGAGCCAAATTACCCTAATGTTTCCATTAATTTTATTCTGCTTCTACTAGAAGTGAGCAGATGTTAGGGTGCTCTGCATATGAATGTTTAGAAGTTTGATTATGGAAATAAGACAAAATGCTAACAATCATGAGGTAAGTTCAAACCTTTAAAAAAGATAATGCTCACTTATCTCTTTATTGTGCATGCCTCTTTATCTCTTCACAGTCCTTTTCCTCTATGATCTGCAGAGGTGATCTTTTCACCCAGTTAAATCATCCTTATCAAGTCTCCTGAATGCAATAACCTCTTTGGCACATTACCTATCTTTTAGGATTTGTATGTAATATATTGTGTTCTTCTTTCTTTTTTCGTTTTTCTTCCTAGGAGGTTACACCAGGGCTCAGAATTGTTGGATTACTGATTGATTTCACAATTACTTTGTACTCTGGGTTGTTTTCATCTGTGTGACTGAGTCTGTTGCAAAATGAATACAAAACATTCAAAAAGCCAAAACAGAGAAAAAACATCCCTTTTTTTTTTCTCTCTCTCACAGAGATATATAGAAGAGTTTATTTAATTACACACACATTATTTAAGATTGGAAAAAACTCAGCGTCTCAGATATTTCTATGAAACAGAAGAGAATTCTGCACATACCAGATTCAACATCAGACAAATGACCTCAAATTCTCTCTCTCTGTCCATCAGCATTTTGTTACAGTGCTGTAGCATAAGTTTTGACCACTATCCATGGAATTAAGACTGTTTACCAAGCCCTAACAATAAGCTGTACTTTTATGAAGTATAAAAACGATGCTATAAACTGTAGCAGTGGTAGAGTACACCCTTGAAGAGTGAACCTTCCTGTACTGTAGCATTGTGGCTTTATACATGTGGTTATCAGGAAAATATGTCCCCATTTTCATTAATTTTCAATTCACTTCACAAGTCTTCTCTCCTCTTGATTTTAAGCAGGTTTATAAAAAAGAAAAATCTAACATCAGTCTGGGATTGGTATGGCAGGACTCCAGGAGTTGAGGGTGTGTCCAGTGCCTCATTACTCTCTGTCTCTGCGCTGTTCATTATAAACAGAGCTAAGGAGGGATGCTGTGGCATTAGAGAGTGAAGGTCAGTGTGACTTCCCCTGATGAATACAGGAATCAATACCTAGCTGAGTGAGATGAAAAGTGGGTTCTCTGCAAAAACAAGATTTCAGACTGCAACTAGTTACTCAAAATTTCTATTGAATGTTTCCAGCAGGAATATTTTCTTGTTGTTTTTAAACGCTTAATTGGCAGTTGTAACATCAAAAACATCAAAGTGATTTTAATTCGGATTCTTATATAGGTCTGGCTGTTATTCAAAGATTCCTGTCACCAGAAACTTGATTGTATTTTCAAACTATTAGCATGAAACAGCCAAAATAAGCAATATAGAAACAGCTGAGTAATATATCCAGCTACACTTTCTTATCTCTCTCTCTCTCTCCCTCCAAATCAATCACATATAGGAAGTTCTTTGTCTAAAGGCACCCTTATCCTTCTAACTCTTACACCCATGCCCAGTTGTAAGAAGGTAATGAGACCTAGTGACTCTGTGTCATTCCAAGATTGCTGTATAAAATGTTTAAATATAGAATTCTGACAAAGAAAGGGGAAGCGAGCTGGCTGCCATCCTCTGAAACTTTGCTTACATAGTGCGTGCTTTCCACTTCTGCCCATATATTCTTACAACCCTCATTACTCAATCCACGTTCAGCCTGCCCACTTGCAAATCCCTGGTAAGAACCATCACTCCTCAGCCATCAGTTGTTTAACAGTGGACCTGCCTGCTGCTCAGTATCTCTGTTATTTTAACCTGTTTTCTGGTGAAACATGATCTCTACCATTCCCTTCTGTATAGGACTGATTTTGGGCTATAGTGTTATTTTAAAGACTTGATTGTCAGTTGAGCATCTGCTTTTACAAAACCACCATCCCAGCAGACTAATTTGTTTCCAGTTAAGAAGGGACACAATAATAACACACGGCACAAAGTCTCCCAATCCAGTATAGCTGGCACAGGCTCTTAGGGAGTGAATCAAAGCCATCCTTTCCAGAGCAGTGACTCACCACAGCTTCATGTATGAAACCCTCCACTGGAGGGAACCAGTTCTGTGCTTGTCATAGTAAATTTATGCTGGCCAGGAGATACTTTTAGACTGCTGTTATATCTATTGTTACTGACACCCACAAAAACGTCAAAATAAATTTAGCTGTACAGAATTAAGGATCATTTTAATACAAAGCTTGTTTCACCCTAGATGGGTCAAGTAGAGAGTTAACTGAAAAATCACTGTTATAAAAGCATTTTTGTTACTATCTCTAGTTGCCAAATTCAAGAAAGCTTGCAAACAAACAAGCAAAAAAAAAAAAAGAAAAAAAAACCCCACCCAAAAAACCCAAAACAAATGCAATGAACAAAAAAAACCAAACAAAAAACCACCCAAGGAATGTTTATTAAAAAACAGAAAGTCTGAAAAGAATCAGATATTTGGGTGGAAAAAGAAGAGAGATACTGGGAATTTAAAGAAAAGATTGTTAACACTTGCATTATTTTTCTGTATTAAATTTGTTCTCTCCTACAGGCAAAATGGGGCCTCTGCACCTGAAGTTAAAGATGGTCACAATCTTTGAGCCTACAAACAAGCACTCCAGAACACCACAACACTCCAGCCATCCAGGCCCATTTCCAGGAAGATGTGACAATAAAACACACGTTAAGGCACTTGCTAGCTCTGATGCAGCAGCTTCCTCCAATGGAGCACTAGTCTGAGCTGACCCACGTGCTGCCTTCCATCACCCGCTCACGCAATAATACCCAATTGTCTAGGAACTCTAAAATTACAAGTTTCTTTGTACAGATTTGTTATCTTTGTATAGATAGTCCTCCTACGCATTCGAGAGTTTTTACCCCTCATCACAGCCTCCTAATGGCACCAGAAGGTGAAATCTGAGATCCGGGGACTTCATCTGACCCCATGTATGGAACACAAAAGCAGGAGAGAGGCCAAGACTCACACACTTGAACCATACGAATAGTCTCATTGACTTCAATAAATATACTGGTATGAAAAGAAATACTAAGAATTTGGCTCAACATGTGGAATTTCCATCCAATATATTAGTCTTTCCTGTTCTTTTAAAATAAAAGAGCACTTTGGATTTCCTTCATATTTATGATAATATAAGCTCACCAGCTCACCAGAAGAAATGGATTCTTTATCTTTACATCCACAATGCTCTAACTAGGGCTTTTTTAATTCATAGACAGGCTTCCTATGTGATTAATTAATAGCATTAAGAAATAGAATTTTTGTATTTTTACCATTTTTGTGTCATGTTCTACAGTGAACTGTAGGGTGGTAATACAAGAATAATTTAGAGATATATTAGCATAATAATTAGAAGCCTAGAAGTCTTTATAGTGTTTTTAATATTTATGCTTGATAAATATTGCTCTATTTGTCAGTTTATGCAGTATAAAGTGAAACTTAATGTAAGAAGGTTATTAGCATAAAATTAGCATAATGAGTAAAAAGCAAAACACAAAGGTAATCAAAAATAACAGAGGTTGTTTCCTCTTGCCTCTCTCAAAGGACATACTTTACACCCATAAATCCATGTTATGGAAAACAAATTTCATTTAAATTAATTATGAGGTTCTATTATAGTTGTGAAAAATTGATATCTTTTAACAGTTCTTCCAGAAACTGCTTTTTTGTCTTTTTCAAACTTCTTCCACACAGTCTATCTACTCAAAGAATGAGATAATTTTGGCCACACTGTTTAGGAAAAATGAATTTTAAAAAAGGACATTTGTCCAATGTAGTGAGACCATTTAGCTGTGAGTTAGGGATGACATGAAAATGTCATACAAAACCAAAAAGAGACCACAGATTCATACCACTAATGAAACATGGCAAACTAACGACACTAATGACAGTAAGGAAAAAGACACTAACGAAAAATGGCAAACAGCAATAGGCAATGTTACCTGTACTGAGACACCTGTCAGCTAAATAATTACCTTTGCACTCACAAAAATTTAGGTGAACACAACATTTGGAGCCTGAAGTTGCATGCTTCAGAGTTCATGGAGCACAACTCTGATAGCAGATACCTGACACCTATTTTTGCTGACTTGTACAGCTTCCTAGTGGTATTCCAATCTCTTTTCAACCTCCTTCAAATACAGCTTCCAAAAGTTTGTCCTGTAGTAGTGAAGCCCATGGCTTTACAACCATCTCTTTGAGACAAAGGTAACTGACCCAGCAGGGATGAGATCTGATAGAGGAAAGAGAGAATGGAAAGAGTCCATTCCTTAAGCTCCTCTGATATGACCCACTTCAGGTTTATGAGGGAAAACATTCTAAGACTGGTTAAACCTAGCCAAAAGGGGCTTCAAAACTATTAAGCCATTATTGTCTGGGAATAAATGTAAGAAGCAGTTAAGCTTCTTTCTGATAACAGAAGCTGAAACAACAGCAAACATCTGTCCAGAACGTACATCAATACTCAGAATTATGGCCTGAGAATAGAAGAGCATCACTTGGATGGGTTTTGAGAAGATTTATCTGTGAAAGACAGAAGAGGGGAGAAGCTGTACACACAGACATCTTTAGGCCCACACATTTAATCCTCCAAGGGATACAGGTTGCTGGAACTCGCTGCAGTGTCACCCCTACACCCTCTTTTCCTCAGCCATGACTACCAAGTTAGAAACAAGGAAGTAATCCATGGAAATCACTAGAGCAGCTCCGTGGTGTCTGAAGATTTCTCAAAGCATTCTGGCAATTTCTGCACTTTTTTGATGCCTTAAGAAAAAAACTGATACAAACCCATGCTTATGCAAAGCACTGTTCTCAGGATGTGTCCCCACTTGTCATGTTCACGTGCAAAAGACCACAGAGTGCAAAGCAAGAGATCCATGTCTGAACACCCAATGACTTCATCTCCTATGTCATCTTCCACAACTCAATCCTCCTTATTGCTTAAAAAGAGCAACTAGCCCAAGCACTCACCTACAGCTGAACAGTCAGCAGCTGCCTTTGACACTCTCCTCAATCTCCAGTGATAAGAATACAGGTATAACAAGGTGAACCTGTGCTCACAAAATTTTTTCCTACCTGCAAAAAAATGATCACATTCTTGACATTTCTGCTGTAGTTGGTACAAGCAGTCCAGGTCCTAAAGTCACTGACAAAGCCAGATCTCCTTGGCAACATATATAGTAAAACACAGCTTGCTTTTTTCTAGTATGATTATTTTTATGGTACCCACTATAGTATTACTCATCAGAAGGCAATTCTTGGTTTACACTGAAAATTTATGATCCTTTTCACTCTACCAGTATTTGTAAGATATACTAATTACCAATGTAAGGATTTGTGGAACAGATCTGGAAATAATAGAAATAAGCCTTTTAACAGGCACAGTAATTATGCAGACACAACAGATGCTAATAACAATTTTCATTTCTGTGGAAAAAATGATTAAGGTTTGAAAGTACAATAACAAAGAGGCATAAGAAGAGTACAAGGGGGCGTAGATGACATGAGACAATGTATGTGTGATCACAATTGCTAATTTAAAAAGAACTTTCTCACTGGAATAATCTCAAAACCATCTCAACAGCAATCTGTTTGCCTTTTATGCTACTTTTCTACTTCCTGTTGCCCCAGTTCTGCTATTTACCACTTCTGGTTTCTGTCATAGGCAAAACGTCAAACCAGGTGTAAAACCAGAGTCTTGAATACCTGCTTACTAATAATTCTCCCAGAATCTTTCTGAATACTTTAAATATTTGTCTCTAGCAACCTGGTAAACTGGAATAATTGCATATCAAATGTTTTTAACAGCTTCACAGGGGCAGGGTGTTGTTTTCCACCTGGTGTCTCAAACCACTCTGTGTGATGTGTTAAGTTCCACTGCTGAAGTCGTTATGTATCAGTAATGCCTAAGTAGAATCCTATTAAAATACACACAGAGAGAACAAGAGACACATCTTCAAATTACCACCAAGCTCAATCTTTAATATATTGAGTGGTGGAATTAAAGTTCATAGTTCCACTTGTGTTAGTGGCAGACTTCCTGTTAAGTCCAAAAAATCGTTCATTAAGATAATTAAAGTTCTGGGCCATCTCACCCATCAATCAGTCTTTCTTCTGAGCATTTAACAGTTATTGCTGAATAGAGTCTGAAATAACCCATAAACTCAGCACAGGTTTGCCAGAAATTATAGGTGCTTTGAGATCGCTAGGAAAGGAAGGTGGCACATAAATCAAAGGCATTGCCATCATTTGATGCTCCTCATGTCGGCACTGAAGTGATTTTAATAATTAAGGGCTGGTATTGCAGTCATTTCCATCGGAAGTTGGGACTACAATTTACTTCCAAGATCAAAAAGGGAGGTGAACTGGCTGGTGAGGTGATGCATCTGACATTACAGCAAAGATCCCAGAAACAGAAGTATTTATTAATGGAGCTGTCCTTCAGAGCAAAGCAAAGAGTAATACACCTGTTAAAGATATTTTCCAATCAAACCATTTCTTCCCCAAATGTCAACACAAAAAATAGTTTAGCAAATTCCATTGCACTGTGGAAGAAAGTTTGGACTCTATGCATACAGTATTTTTTGAGAATAATGCACCCCTCCTCTTCACACCGTAAGCCACAGAAGCTACTGAAAGACACAATTAATCAGTCCACACTACATTTAAGTGTGCTAGGTGTTTTGTCAATTACTTAATGAAACAGTGGGTATGCCGGCATGACAGCATACAAGAGTTAGCTTTAAAATAGGCACTGTCAGCAATGTGGCTGTGGTAGTTTTGAATTTAGTATGAACTAGCATCTTGATAATTTTTTCTCAGTTTCTTATATAAAATTTGCAACTAAATGGAACTATTCATCACAGCTGCCCTGGTAATGTGGACAAGGCTCGCCAGCATGAAGTTGATTTGAATAGAGATATACAAGCAATCCCACAATCCAGATGCCACCTCATGGTAAAATTTCGTAACAATTTAAGGAGTGCTGTGTTCAGTCATACCTGTTTGTGGATAAACCCTGGGAGGGCAGATCAAGTCCCCAAGTTCTTTCATATTGCGACTTTCCCACCATCTAGTGGCTGAAGAGTTACAGATAATAAAAACTTTTACCAGTCCTGTACCTCATGGAGATTTTTTAAAAATTCTTCTTGTGTATTGGTAAGGCTCCTTGGTTTTTAAGGAAAGGATTAAACAAGGCTACTTTACAGCTGCCATTTTCTGCTTCAGCATCTAAGTTTTCAAGTTAAAAAAAATTCTTAATCTGAATGTAACATTTATAGTAGCTAGGACCCCAGAGTAAGCCCTTGCAGTGGCATTTGCCAGCAAAGGAAAACAAGAGCAATTAAGGAATTGGTACCTAAATCACTGCTGACTGTTACACTCAAGAAAGAGAGGATGGACATCACAGTAGGCAAATCATTACAAATGTCCTGGTTTTACAAGACTCTGGGAGATGTTAAGGCAGGTTTGAGAGGGTGTCACTGGGCCCTCCCCTGCTCTGTTACAGACTCTGGGACAACACCTGGACATGCAGGGGTAAGCTGGAAGCTGTGGTTTTCTGCGTTGTTTCTTCTTAACATATTCAGAGTTATTTATGGAAGTAAAAGTTCAATCATTGCTCAGTACTTTGAGAAATGTGTTTTAGAGATGTCAAAAAGGACACTTTTAACTTATGGCAAACGTTCACTTTATATATATCCTTCAAATAAGTGCCCTAAATCTGTTCTGTGAGCATATACAAAGACTAGATATTCAGATTTGTGGTACTGAGATTAATTTGGGGAGTGCTTACAGAAAGCGATGAAAAATAAGACACTGATCTAGATTTCTGTTGTTCTCTGGCAAACTTAGAAAGAACAACACATGAAATGTTCAGTCATAATCTTTTCTGTGACAGATTTTTGCAGGACTTAAAAAGTACAAAAAATACTGTTGTTTTACAAAAAAAAGTTTCAGTTATTTGTAAAGTAAGCAACTAGCAGATTGAGTAAATACCCCCTTTGTCTTATATTTCCAAGTAAACAGCATCATGCTATTAGCTCTCAGCTGCATCCTGGTGGTGGAAGAAGCCGTGTGAGAACACATTTTCCATGGGTCATGTCGTCTAGAAAGGTTAAGGCTACCTAGAGGCTCACCCCAAGAAGAGTTACTGAATGGCTGAGACTGTTTAAGAAGCCAGAGCAGTATTACAAATAAATATATGCCTTCTGCTATATATATGCTATCCATATTAGGAAAAAAAAAAAAAAAAACAAAAAACAACTTTAAATCTATTTTAAGGTCTCTCATTCAAATCTTATATGATAAAAACATTTAACCACCTTAACGTTAAAATAGCAAAAGTTTTCCTGACCCTATAGGATATAACTGCATCTCCCATCTAAAGTGTAACAGGTAAAATTGTACACTGCTGTTCAAAAACATATCCCACCAGTTCAAGGAAAAGTTTTAATAACTTCATTTTCAGTATGTTCCTGCACCTGCCATGAATATATGTGTACTCTGGAAACAATTTTCAAATTCAAAAGTAATACAAGATCCTCTTTTCTACTTTAAGATAAAGGAGTATTTAAAGGTACACGTCAAAAGCAGTTCTTAGGAGCTTGAGCTGCTATAAACTCCTCAGTAGTAGTCACAAGTCTATTTCCTATGTTCAAACCTAACACTGAAAAACTACAATTAAATACCCATTTGGCCCTTTCTCCTGCAGATTTTTTCCAAATCTATAGTGTAACTTGTGTGCTTTGCCAATGGAATCACTTGTATTTTTAATTTTCTATTTTAGAATTCTCAAAACGCAGTATCTGCCTTTACATTCAACTGAACGTATGTGGATTCCCAGCTCATCCTGCCCTTCTTCCCATCTATGACACATCCATTTACTTTAATCTATATTTTCTTTCTTTGCAATGCTCTACACTAACACTTTTTGGCAGTGATTTTGATGTAAACCCCAGTCTAAAAGTGAGAATTGGGCAAGGAAACACATTTACTTTCTTACAGAGACAAGGGAAGAAAAGAACAGCCAAAGAAGGTCCTTGATTTAGGGTGATGAGGACCACGTTTAGTACTATTTTGATTTATTTGCAATAAAAGACTTCAAGCACTCTCCTCTGATAGCTATGGGCATGTGAGGAAAAGGAATATTAGAAATTATTGCAAATTAAATATTATAGACAGCAGACATAAGGCAATCCCCTACAGACAGATCATGGTATCTTACACATTGCGTATCATAATGTGAACACCTCCTATGGTAAAAATAACTCACGGTATCAAACTCTTCTATAGCTATAAACCGACACAGACATATAACAGAAACACTTCCACAAAGCTATTAAAAAAATCATTGAAAGAACAGATCAGCTTTGAGGCAGTTCTTGAGAACTAGCCTATATAAATATTTTTTTTTTTACTGCTTTGTGCTGTGTATTTGTTTCTTTCTTTCAGAGTTTTGGCATTAACTGGCAATACACAGCAGGGAACTGCATGCCTCAGAGAGATTTACTGCAACCTCAGCACAACGATACTGGGTGAAGAATGCAGCACCTGGTGTGTGCAGACAGGGACCTCAGTACTGCAGCACACTAGCAACTGCTAAACATGCATCAGGACTGTGGCCACGCTTTGGAACAGTCCAGTTACACTTCTCCGATTGTCCCAAGGTTAGCATGAGGTCGTTTACTTCCAAAAGCCAAAAACGCACAGCTTATAGCTTAAGCTTAGAGGCTCTTTGCTTTCCTTTGCCAATCCCAAGCAAAAGATATCATTGCTAGCATGTTCAGAGACAGCCCTTTTTTCTTCTCCCTCCTCGTACTGGTAGCATTGTCACTGCAGGGTGGGAAAAAACAGAATCTGATCTAGAACCATTAAATACCAAAAATTCACAGACCGCACTGAGGCGAGTATCCACAACAAAGACACTTTTAATCTGGGAAGCTGCCACCTGACTCACCATCCCATCTCCACTTCCTCTTCAGGTTTTAAAAATAGCAAATTCTAGTTATGAACGCCTTTTGTGACTCGTGTTTTTGTCAGCAGACAAGGAATTAATCAGCACTATTCCCTGATTTTAAATAATGAATAAAGAACGCAGCAAGA
This sequence comes from Falco cherrug, assembly GCF_023634085.1. Classification (NCBI taxonomy): domain Eukaryota; kingdom Metazoa; phylum Chordata; class Aves; order Falconiformes; family Falconidae; genus Falco; species Falco cherrug. Next base: position 13,307,036 of record NC_073710.1, on the reverse strand, counting down.
TGTTATAGATAGTTTATAAACAAAAAAGTGGCAGAGCTCATTTAATAGATTATTCATTCTGAATTATTTTGCTAAAAACTAATATATAGTACCTGTACATATGGGAGGGAAAGAGAGAACATTAACAGCTTTTAGACATATTTTAGAAATGTTCATGCCAATTGTATATAATTTTCAAGGTTAATGGCTTTTTGATACATAATAATGGAACTCCCATTTATTGCACATATCCTAGTTGCAAAACATGTTTCATTTGCATAATCATAAATTGCAGTTGAGGAATCCTCAGCATGTGGTTATTCATTTGATGAAATCGTAAATTTCAATTTTACTTCTGTTCAGTTGCATACACACTGCATTTACTGAATATAAGAAAAGGCATTTTGATTTAACCAATGAATTCAGCTCACTACAACCTACTAAGAACATTGAGTAGCCCAGAATTTTAGAACAAAGTACATTTTTAAGCAATGATTTATAATTGACTTATCTTTTTGTTATAACACCTAGAAAAAGTTACTGTTTATTTTTATGCAAATAGATTCCTTTTAGAATGTAAGATTGTTCCACCCCTTTAGATACAAAGTTAATGTAGTAACATTGAAAAGAAAGGCATTCATTTTAAAAAATTAGTTAAAGGGAGAGATTTAAGCTAACATTGAGTGAAATCTCAAGGAAAAAATGGTTTCTTGTGCATGGGACCTAAAAGAGACTCTGATGTAAAAATGAATACTCAGATCATCTGATATGCTTACATAAGCTGAGAATCTAGGCCTGGCTGTGTCGGAGGGGTAGCTAAATATATATGTCTTTTTCACTTGCAAACTGGATATATTACAGTGAGGCATTCCCAAGAGACAACAGTCATAAACTATCTTGTAAAAGTCTTGCATACAAACCTGGTTCAAGAGCTTTAAATTACCTCTTTTAAAGTCAAGAAACTTTGAAGATAAAGAGAAATGTGTCAAAGATGGAAGTTGTGTCCTGCCTCCTTCTGTGATGTTACAAGTCTCTGTTACTGATACTGGTGTTCATCACTGTGATTGAGCCAGCTGAGCGACTCTCATCATGCAGTTAATGAGAGCTCACTCATCATCAGAGCCTATTTCCAAGCTACAGAGGAGAGTAACAGGTAGAGACTGTGATCCTCAAAGGGACCATTTAGTTGACTGAAATTAATTTGTTCTGACATTATAACTACTACTTCTAATTAGGCCAAGTTCATGATCTTTATAGAAGAGAAGTAAAGTTCAGAAAGACTAACAAGTCCAAACATTTTGAGACAGTAGAAGTAAAATCTCTACCAAAGCAACTTTGGACTTAATTAAAAATGTATCTGATAATCACAGTAATGGGCCTTACTTTAATAAATAATTTTTATTGCATATCTTGCGAAGATTAACCTGGATACTATTTCTCTTCAGAGGTAGCACAAGTATAAGTAATTAAACTTTACAAATTGATAAAATCTAGCATTAGAATTCCATGCTTGCTTTGCTTCCATCAATGATTCTCCCTCGCCTCCCAAAAACCATGCACATTCCTCTGCATTCTTTAGCTGCAGTCTTTGTTTGCTTCTGACTTTAGAATATTATCTCTAGATACAACTCTACAACAGCCACAGACATGCAGACATACTTCTCCTTTTTACCCAAAAATCCTGGCTGGATAGAAAAAGATTTGGGCCACTTGTCTATAATGCCTTGATGCCCCACAGCTCAATCAGGGAAATAACTGCAACATACAGAAACACCAGAAATGCGCAGCACATGCATACATCCCCTCAGTGGTGATAAAGGTCAGTCGGTGCATGCACAGTAGACCTTACCTACCCATCACACACAGGACTCGATGTAACATAGCACATGTTCAAAGCTTTCCAGGCACACAGGATCTGCTTGTATGTGCTGCATCTATGGCCCACATGTACATCCCACACAACAGAAAAATGTTGGATTTCCTATGCCTGCCTCGCAAACCAAAGGTCATCACAAAACTACATTATGAGGCAACTGTTGCCTTTGTTATATCTGGTCTGATAACGTCTGGTATGAATGAGCTGAGACATTTGGAATACAACGCATGCTACAAGCCAATACTCACAACGCGACCAAATGTCCCTGCCAATTGCTAGAACAGCTGGCTTGAACAAATTAAAAATATTCAAAAAAAGGAGAGTGAAATACGTACTTTGTTATGCCTTTGCTCCAAAACTGAGGAGATTCACCATCATAAAACCTTGTGATAGCTTGTGATTTCCTTTGGACAACTCATTGCTGAATTTCATTTTCCTGATCTGTCTCATGAAATTCCAAGGTCTATTTCTGGCAAAACCAATGGATTTTGATGATTGCTGTACAATACAAATATTTATGACATATATTTTCCTACTAGCAAAAGTTTTTTCTTTTTTCTTAGAAGTGACAGTTCTAGAGCAGAATGCAATGAATTCAGAA